>NW_027176229.1:17636608-17756608 GCF_023055335.1 Clinocottus analis | reverse complement strand
GAATACTTCCAGTGGCTCATTTCAAGTGCTGTGTTTTCGTACTGCATGCACAAAGTGCAGGACTTTAGTCAACACAAGCAATTTGGTCTGTGTCTGGGAAAGATTATGATTTTGGTTAAAATACATTAAGTGAACATTCAGGTTGTATTTTATTTTTCAATATTTGACAAGGATTTTTCTCAAACTTTAAACAAGTTCTTTGAGAGCCTATCCGGATACACAAGTCATCCTTTATTCGCCAGTGGGTTGTATAAATATACACCATATAGAAGGCAATGTTAACCTCGCACTGAGAGTCCAACATGAAAGCTGAATATATTTTGACGGCTGCCTTAGGCCAATATTCACTCTGACAAGTTTGCATTTTATACCTATATGAACCATTCTTAAGACATTTACTTTTTTGTCATATCCAATTCAAACCTGCCTCCCGACATGAGCTGAATAAAACAATTGACTTTCTTGGCACGGTGCTACGTTGACATTTGGAAGATGTGCATATCAGGTTGTCTGCCAGCCTCTGCGAGAACTACTTTGCGTACGTTTGCATAGACTTTTATGTGTAACTTTGGAGAAGCATATTCCCTCTGCCAATCATAGCAACCTACACACCGCACACCCCATCTACCAGCAAACACACTCAGTAACACACACAAGCACACTGCCAGATGTGCCCCACTCATTATTATTGGCTCTGACCAGCATCTAGAAAGCCACCGTCGTAATTGGCATGCTCGTTTCCATTATCAAACTCTCGCATATGCACGTGTGCTCACACAGACATGTTAGCAAAGCCCCGCGCACAGACACAACATGCAATATGCCAAGCTAGTTCTCAAGAGCCCGGTCAGTCCAGTCAGCAGAAAATAACCCCGGACAGCGATAAACAACAAAGGAGAAAAGGAGGACATGAAAGCAGCAAGGCGAGAAACAAATGAGACAGACGAGAGAGGGTCAGAGGAAGACAAACACGTGGAAGAGGATGCAGGAAAAAGACAATAGTGGAGTGGCAGCAGGCTGGAGAAACCGAGAGCAGGTGGGAGAGAACATATTGAGAGGGATAGACAGACAGAAAGAGAGCAAGAGAAGAGGGGTAGGAAGAGAGATGTGTGTTGGCAGAGCACACCGTTTATCTTTCTCTTCTGCTGCCATCAGCTTTCTTGACACAAACCCAGACAATTGGCTATAACTGTCTGTGTGTGTTCATCAGAGGATAATACCAACAAATGCCACACACACACACACACACACACACACACACACACACACACACACACACACACACACACACACACACACACACACACACACACCCACACACACACACATCACCCACCTCCTGATGTGTAGCTAAGTAAAATAGTAATCACGCTATTCATTAGTGCAGTAACAAAGGCCATTACTGGCTAATCAACAATCTCCAGACTCAATCGAGGAAAGCTAATAGAAATTTAATCCAACAGAGCACATGAATATGGTGAAGACTGTGTGTGTGTGTGTGTCTGTGTGTGTGGGTGTGTGTGTGTGTGTGTGAGTTTGTATGGATTGGATAAAACAATTAACTCATTGAGATGAGATGAACAAAAGGACTTTGTTGTTTCAAACAATTACAGTAGAGTAACCGTCATTGTGTGAAAAAAACGCCATTATGTCTCATATTGCTTCCCTCAGCATCAAATAAATGGAGCACTTCAATTGAAATCTGACTCGAAATGCATCAAATTAAACTATGACGGACCAGGAAGTGTTACTTTGCATATGGAGTTGAACCCTGCTGCTGTATCCTTAACGTGGGAACACGTGGCAGCTAACTCCCAATGAGTTTGTTCAAGACAATTCAGATATTGTTCTATCTGTATACACAATAATATGACCTTTGCTATCTTACATAAAGCCTGCTCAGACAAGAAAATGCCTTACCAACTTTCCCTTTATGTTCCTACTTGATTGATGTGGTGCAAAAAACAGTCTTTTCACACATCTGTGTTCACAACACAGCCTGTTATACAGAATGAAGGAAACAACCAGTTACATTAGGGATGCTTCAAAACATTACCACTGAAGTACTGTAATTTGCAAGGGCAAAAGTAGAACCATGCATATGGGAAAACTAGTGCAGATATGCGTTGTGTGCGTGGCTGTGTTCATTGTGCTTCCTCCACACGGTGACTATTCTCTTGCCATCTCTATACCCGCCAATTTGTAGCATTGTAACAAATACAAATGGGTATGTTGTGCTGCCAACAAAACCTCTGGACGAGATGTCCTCTTCGCGTCAAGGGCTACACCTCACTCCCACCTCAACAGTAACACACTCTTCATCTTTCCTGTTAGTCATCCCTTACTCTGAACCCAACTAAATCTTCCTTTGTGCTTTTGCCAACGAGTTTAGCACCTTGCAGTTGGTAACATACACCGAATATGCTCAATGCTCTATTGTTCTATGTACTCCAAAATTACTTAAATGCAGCATGTTCCCAACTTCAAATGTATTTTTAAGGGTGTTATCATTTAGAGAAGTATACCGTAGGTGTTTAGGGACTAAGTATGAACATCTAACATAAAGAGGCAGGGACAAATTGTCTCCACTGGGACTTCCATCAACGAACTGTTACTTGCTTAAAAGTTGGATTTAGGAATATATCCCAGGAGCAAGCAATGCGGACAAGAGGCCTTCGAAGACATAGGAGTCAGACATAAACACATAATACGGACCAACAAAAAGGAACTATTCATCAAAGATACGGATGCGCAGAAGAACATAGGATGAACTGGTTAGACAGACAGAAGAGACGTAACATTGAAATACAATACATAACCCAAAAATGTATTCGTTTCAATGCTATATTTCAGATCAGTGTCGATGTCGATGCAGCAGTCAGGAACAGTAACCTTTCCACTCAATTGCATTGATTGTGTTAAGTGTGATGTTCATCCTCCTGCAGTATAGCCGGACCATTTCACATCTCTGTCTTAATTGGCCATATGTCCTGGTGTTTCTGTCTGCATCCTCACTACACTTGGGAGGTGATTAGGACAATCCTGCTGTCCGCTGCTACTGTGGGGAACTAAAGCCACCAACCCCAGTACAATGAAATACATGCCAGGACCGTGCAGACCGAGCAGATTGTGCAGGTTAACGTCAGGTCACCGTGGATGTGCGCGCATATAGAGCGGATGTAAGTGGGTAGAGCGTCCATGTGTGTATGGATGTCAGTGTGTCTGTGCCTTTATGCGGGTATGCCAACATGGGATTTCAGAGGCTCTGACAGCTTAATTAACTAGATCCGGGCGAGTGACATAAAGACCTAATTAACCACATGGACATAACTGGGTCACGGTCGACAATCATCCGACACGGATCTTCTAAAAGACATCTAAAAGTTGTGTGTTTCAGCTTTTTCAGAGTTTGTATTGTATTGATGTTCAATAAATCAACTAAGAACACATTTTGTCTTAGTTATTATAACATATGTGTTGTAACATGAAGGCAACAAACTGCCAAAGAAAGACAGAGAAACATGGTTAGTCTAAAGGTCATGTTATAGATTTTACCAGAACATAGTTCCATATTCGGCAATGCAGTATTTTAGGCTAATGATTTATGTTTTTTTTTCTGTACAAATGTTAATATGCCAGAAATATATTATTGCATACTCTTGCACAATAAAAAAGAGGGGGGACATATATACTACACTGTATAATCTATTTAAAACTTATATGTGGCCAAGAGCAGAGAAATCTCAGAGGTCCTGTTTGTTCGAGGAACTAGGATTCAAAATGTTTTCGTGGAAAACTCCCATACCACTAGGAATTAATATGTAGTTGGGCATCGAGGATGAAGTATGTATATCATATACATAATCCCCAATGTGCAGCCGAGCTGAGGAAGAGCGGGGCGCTCTTCAAAGTGTCCCACACAGACAGAACTGGGACACAGGAGGACACCAAGTTGGACTGGGACAGGCCTACAGAGGTCTATTAATAACCTACTACTCTGCTGCACCTTAGTACACTTCAACTAAATGATGCATGGCACACACGTATGATACGCGAGTAATATTCTACTCAGCTGTGACTTGTGCTTTTAAGCTTTTGTTTTGCAAGACTCAGCCCATAAAATAATATGTAGCGACAGTATGTCCTGAGAGCTAAAATAAAGCCACAAAGTTGCTCCCTCAGTACAATCTAAGCTTGTAAATAATATAAAGGAAAGGGTGAACGAAGAAATGCGAGAACAAATAGAAACATGTAAAATGAAGGAGAGGAGAGGAAATGAAAGAAGCGGTAAAACAAGGAAGTTGCTCAGCACTAAAGGAGGTCACAGATGTGCTGAACAGAAAGCTTGCAATGACTTCTCTAGGGTGCACACATGCACGGACGGACACACGCTCACGCGTTTGCACACGCACACACAGACACACACACACACACACACACACTCGCACACACACCCGGCGTTACCTCTGAGATTTAACACAGGTGCAGATGCTTCACCGTGATCTATTACAGTCACCCTCTCATGTCGACATTCAAGAGTGGAGAGAGAGAAAGGGAGAGCGAAAGATGGATGGGGGAAAACCTCAAGAGAGGGTGGGATAGAGAAAAGGTATTTCAACGGCAATGGTGAAGGAGCGAGAGAAAGATCGAGAGTTAGGGAGGCAGTGATTACGGTGGAGGAGGATGTGGAAACAGGGAGTGCAGGCGAGGAGCAGATATCTGTGGGTGATCCATTAAGACTAACCCGACAAGATCAACAAATAGGAAGAGGAAGTGAGAGAGGGAGCCTGCAGGGAGGGGGGAGAGAGAGTGTGCAACGGAATAAACAGGTACAAATGAAAAGGTAATGAGGAGGTGAGGGAGTATGAGGGAGAGGAAGAGCGATATGGAATTTGTATGCTATGTCACAATTAGGGAAAGAAAGATAGAGGGAGGGGCAGCAGAACTGGATGGAGAGTGCTGAATGGATAGAAAAGGGAGTGGAGAGAAGGTGAGAGGATATACTGGAGAAATCTATTTGGCCTAACACTTGAGGCGTGTGAGGAATGCTGGGGAGAGAGGGAAGGAAAAGGGAGAGAACATTAGGGAAAAAAATGGAGGTGTGTCAGTGTGTAAAAAAATAAAAATCAAACCCACCAACAACTCGAACACACGTCATATCTCAAGCATCAAAGACGCGACGTTACAGCGATGGACTACCACTTTGGAGGATTGATAGAAGGGCTGCACTTTTGAGACATGGTGCAGGGGGTTGGTGAGCAAATGGGAAAAGTGCAGAAAGTGAATGAGGCAGAGGAGAAGGGCAGTGACATTGAAGTTAGAAAAACAATGGAAGAGGGCATATAAGTGACGGACCGCAAAGTTTTAGGCTTTTCAATGCAAAGCAGTCAATGAGGCCATGCTATATATATATATATATATATATATATATATATATATATATATATATATATATATATATATATATATATATATATATATATATAATAATTATAATTTAATGAAATTCAGGCAGAAAGCAACATTTTGATTGAAGTTGCTTTGCAATACATTTATTTCCAGGGCATGAAAAATGATAATCACTTCAGGTAAAAGTTGAGTGAACACTAACCATTAAAACAAACAAGGCAGGCCAGGAAAGATAATTTCAGGATTAGCTAAAAACATGGCATGTATTCTAAAATAAAATGCTGCAATTACCAGTCCAATATTTCACTAGCCCCATGGGAAAGCAAGAGGGCGTAGGGACTCAAATAAAGGTGTCTAGTAATAAAGCAGTTTCCTCTGAGACATGAGACATGGTCATTTTCTCAATTTCATGAACCACTTCATTAAATTGTTCGTGTAAAATTTGACATTTTTTCTTACTTATGTCTGTCTTACGTATATAGTTTGTATCAGCATTTGAAGGCTGCGCTGGTCAATAATACTTGAAGACAAGAGGAAGGCGTCCGCAAATTATTCATTTATTTGCAAAAAGAAGTATGGTAAAACATAATGTATTTCCTTATAATTGCTTACTAATTCTGAGAAGAAGAAAAAACTCATATTCAGAAAAAATAAGAAAATAAAACCCAGATGACTGGAATGAACAGCAAATAAATGAACAAACAGACGGAGTAATTAGAAAATCACTCAGACTAAGGATATAAATGCATGAGGACTGTGATGGAAGCTGTGCATGCTGACGGGAGAAAACAACAACAACAACAACACCAACTGAGATGACAGTTTGGGGTGAGTGAGAGTTAGGGGATGGAAAGTTAAAATGAGACCCCGGGCTCCAATCATTAGAAGAAGAGGCAAGTAGAAAAACATCCAAATCCACTCAACAGCTCAGACACGTCGGGGAAACGTCTCCTCACACAGATGCTGACCTAGTAACAGCTAGAATCAGAATCAACACCTCAAATATCACGAGGGAAAAGTTCAAAAGGGAAACACTTTCTAATTGTGATATAAGAAGTGAGAGTTCAGAAATTAAAAGATTAACCCTGTCCTCTTCTCTGTTTGAGTACAGCATATGCAAGCACAAGGCAATATTTGATCTTGTCAAACATAGTGATGATAACTGTGAGAATACTGACGCACTTAACTGTCAAATTCACATCATCTACATCATTTTTCTGTTCAAGCATAGTGAATAATTCTTCGCAGATTCATGGATTCCAATTCACATTCCCATCAAGTATTCGAATGGAGAGAAAATGTATCATTTCACCTGCACAACAACAAAAAACGATAAGCTTGAATGCCTGAACTTAAGCAGACACAGCCAGCCTCCTTTGGGGGAGAGACTGTGGAGTTTCCTTCGGACTTTAAAACCAGTGTTGCCAAACTGACTTCCATGATTGCTGTGAGCCGGTGTTGAAATGATTGACGGCTTGTTAAATTACAGCGCAGCCCCGCGAAGGGTTACGGGTCACTGCGGTAAAAGTGTTGAAGCCCTCGGTATCCGCGTCTCCGTTGCTTTCTTTATTTCTCCGGAGAGTGATGTATTTTTTCCGCTGAACCCTCTCGTTCACTAAGTACTTTAACATCACTAATGGCGACAACAGCAGACGGAGAAGGGGGAGGGGCGGAGCGAGGACAGAGAGAGGAACGAGGAGAGAGATATAAGGAAGACAGTAACAGTGGGGATGACGTGTGAGCAATGGGGGAGTTCGCTAAAAAAAAAACACAGGACACAAAACTGCTGCAGATCATTTAAGTGTTTCAACATGATAACCTAAAAACAAACGCCACATCTTAGGATGTCTGGACTCATTTTCCAATGAATGCTTTCCTGGCAAGTTGCACCATATACCTACGTTTTTGTTTTGTTTCTTTGAGAAATCATTTTAAAATGACACTTAAATGGTTGCAACATTAAGTTCATGCACGATTAAAATAACATCAAGGAGAACAAGAGAAAGTCACATGAACTTTTTTCCCTGTTATATAGGTCCCTACAACTAAGTTTGCTTCATCCAAAGATGATCGAGGCAGGCATTTATGTTGTTTGTATGTTCATTACAGTACAAGAACCATTCTGATTTAGAAATTTAAAAAAGCCTGTCGAAAGGCATCACATAAATGAATTCGGAGATGGATGTAAGGGATTTCATACAAGGAGCGTCTGCTTTTTGATCAGGATAAGTCATATTTGAGTTTCCTTTTTTGTTTCTCACTCAGTAGGACAAAGAGGAATGTCCCTCCCAGTCGTTTTACACATCAGCAAAGATGTACTCGGTCCCTCGCCATCAAGTTCAGACTTAGCGTTGCCAACTGCTGTGGGTGGGAAATGTATAACTAAAGAATTTATGTTCAATGTAGGATTCAAGAGCTACAAATCATAACCTGTGTTTATCATATTCAACCTCACCCTGTGCCGGACCTTACTATCAGGGTCCATGCTAGAAATCACAATAGTTTAATTAGGGTCTCGCAAATAGACTATAACATATTCCTCAATATAATAAAGGGATGTATGAACTTGTCATCATTCTGATTGAAAAAAGAAACTATTTTCCAACATGCTCTAATAAAAAATGTATTAAAATAAAGCCTGTTAAATATACACAATAATTTGCGTTTGGGCATGAATACATGTAAAGTATACATCATATCTGTGTTATTAGTGGGAAGCTAAAACCATTTCAGTACTTTGTGAACACACACAGTTGTGTATGTGTGGGTGTGCGTCTGTGTGTGTGTGTGTGTGTGTGTGTGAGTGCGTGTGTGCCTGGCTGTGTGGGTGTGTGTGTGTGTGTGAGTGCGTGTGTGCCTGGCTGTGTGTGTGTGTGTGTGTGTGTGAGTGCGTGTGTGCCTGGCTGTGTGGGTGTGTGTGTGTGTGCATGTCTGTCAAAGCTGGTTCACTGTGCAGAGTGTATGTGCTGATGACACTCCATAATTATTAAAGCATGAAGAGGCTGTGAGCTGATTGGGGGCATGCTAATCCTTTTTAATTGACTCTCCAGCTCTCCAGTGTTATTAAACCGCCCAATAACAAAATCAGCTTTGCTTTATTAGCCGGGTCAGCTGAACTATGGGAGACCTCCCTGTTGTTTAGTGTTGCATTTTGTTGAAGGTTGTACAATGAAGTATTATCATGGTACAAACAGCATCGTGTTCATGTAGAACACAGCCTATTTCAATTACATTCAGACTGGTACACACATCGATTTCTAAATTAAAATGCAAATGCAGGATATTCAGAGTCCTATGTGGGGTGAGGGTGCAGAGGCCGGGGTGATGAGTGGCTGTTAAATGCTTTGGACACAATTAATGTTGGTCTTTTTCATTTTTTTTATCATGACAATGGCTTTTCCCAAAACCAAAACCTTAACTAAGAATGTTAGGAGTCTAACCTTAAGTCAGAGTTGTTCTTTTTGGTTACTGAGTTGATGATAGCAATGTTTACAGTACGCTATGAAGCTAAATGTGTTCAGCCATTACAAAAACACCTTTTTCAGCAGAATCATGAACCTGCGTTGGTCAATATCTTTGATACAAGTTTGCATTACTGAGCAAGAAACTGCGGCATGGATTTTACAATTTCGACTGACAAAAAATAATGCATGTCCCATCATGAGCGGCATCTCTTTATGGTTCCTGAAAGAGCTAAATGAGCATCTTATCTCTAAGTGCCGTACATCGGCCTCTGCAAGGTCACACTTAAGACTAGAGCCATTCACCTATGAAAGAATTATGCTTCTGAAATCAGCCAAGCATCTATAGCGCCAAGATCTTCTTGGCAGCGTTTGATAATCCAATGTTTCAGTTGGTAAGCAGTGTCGTGGCGAATACAGCTCAGCAAAATGGTAGTCATACTTGATTTCACACCACCAAACACATTTTGCATCGTGTTAATTGGAGGACTGTGATATGGCAGTAAAATATCCTATGATCACATATTATTATAAACATATTTTCCGTGCCACACTGTCATCATCTGATAATGTTCTGTTATCAACACAGTCACATTTATGAAAATATGAAATGTTCCGACAATGACCTCCTTTAGTAACTCGCTGAAGACTAACTGAATAGTGATGTGAGTGAAAAGCAATTAATTGGTAGCAATTATTTAAAGCCCTGGCTTATTAAACTTTTTAAATGAAGAATTTACTGTGCCAATTGCTCGAGTAGTTTAGTGTATAAAATTATCTCTCAATTTCTGTTCGCAGTAAAACCATTTTTAGGTGTTAAATTATTTGATGAATCTGTAACTAAAACGTTGGCTGTATTAAAATAATAATATATGCACAACGGGCTTTCAGGGTCGTGACCACGACTTTACAAAATTCCCAAGTCTTTTTGTCGCTCTTGAAAGACCCAACAATTCATACAACTTGACAGATGAGAACAGAGTTTTGTTATTTGACACTGTCGCACCCAGTGTCAAAACAGTGTGTTCATTCATCCGTGACAACACTGTCAGGACTGCCGAGGGCAGCGCGGCCTCGCCGCCCGACAACGCCGTACACTCTCCACTGTCATGTCGCCATCAATCCGAAGCTTTGTCTCAGAACTGTGTCAAGACGGAGAGGGGCGTGAGAGACGGCCACAGCGACACAGCGAGAGAGACAAAGCTGAAAAAGAGGCAGGAGCCCACAGAACAGTGGGAGAAAAATGTCCAAAGACGGCAACGGAAATGGAGATATGGCTACGGCCGAGGCGGGAAAGTTGGCGAAGGTTTGATTTAACTGTGAAAACAGTCAACAGATAAGCATTAATTACAACAACAAAAAAAGAGGGACGGGTCAGCGTTTCGACACCAGCACATTTAATACCCTTTCCATGTCACGGCCAGAAAGACATTAAAACAGGGTTAATTACAACGGTGGACCATCCTATGGTGTTGCCAAGGCCTTTGAATGGGTAATGAAAGAGAAAAGAGTATAGTTTCTTCTAATTAAGAGGGTGCAGAGGGGATCTACGCAAACGCCTTCATTATCTCCTCCTCTTGTACTTCTGAGTCAAGCATCCACTCAGTCCTCTACAGCCCTCAGACCACAGAGAACTACGTCTGCATAGGATCACTGGCCCACACGCTTCCTGTATTCTGTGAAGATGGAGGAAAATAACGGCAGTTATGAGACAAAACCCAGGGCAACTAAATGTAATGAGCAGCTTCCCTTTTTTGATTGTGGTTGTTATAAAAATGGCCTGAGAGAAAGCCAAGATACATGTCTGGGTTAGGGGGTTTTGTAAAAATAGAAAAAAAGAAAGTGTGATACAATTTGTCCTGAGAAAACAACAGGAAACACAATTTATTTTTAACTGTAAGAAAATACCGAGCGATTAGTCAATGTAACAGTGAGGACATTCGATAGCTGATGCTGAGATTCTGCAACAGGCAAAAAAAAACAACACACATTTCCAAAGCAGCTCTGCAGTCTGCTGCTGTCTGGACCGACTGACACGGCTCATCGCCGGATGAAAGGCCTTTCGAGGGTCCCGACAGCGCAGCTCACACCAGATGTACCACGTTCATAGGTGTGGATGCAAGTGTGACTATCTTTCTGAAGATACAAAGTGGTTATGAAAGACTACACCAGGAGTAAAGGAGTTCATGTGCATGGCGATTAATGTGATCATTAGATAATGGTCACAATCCCTCTCGACAACGCCAACAACCAACCACAATACCTTTGCGTCACTCTTCCTCATCTGTCCCATTTGTAAATTACTCTGCCGTTATAGACCGTCCCAACAGCATTTTCAATAAACTTAACACCATTTAAATAATTCACATTCGGTAAAAAAAAAAAAAAAAGAAAAAGGAGATTGCTGACTAATCTGTGGATTACGGTGATGATTTCTGACAGAGGTTGAGGATCAAGGTAAAATGTGATGGGAGATGAGCTTGGGGCTTACTATGCTAGCTCAAAGAGGATTAAGGTAAGGATCTATCGGGGAAGAGGCATTACATAAATTGTTTTTGAGCACAGAAACACACACACAAACGCACGCACACACACACACGTTTCTCTAGAAGACTGCTGGGATAAAAGGACTTTCATTATTCTGTTGTGTTGGCCACAACATTTTGCAAAGCTAAGGGAAGATCCAGTGCTTCATTTAATATAACAAATGACATCTATCGATCATTCCTCTCCCTTCAGGTTTATTCAATTGTATTTATTCAGAAGTGAAACAATAAATAAAATGGCCATTCTGCGAGCGTTTCTTCGCTGGATAAAATGTGTGTTTCACCTTTAAATCTGTTTACGGCGCTTTTGATGGGAGAATTGGTATGTTCTGGGGAAATATGCCTTTTGGATGTATTCAGAACTTGCATATAATTCATCTTGCAGCATTTAAAGCATTAGTCGGAGAGGCCGAGAGGAACATTGAGTTCCAGTGAGATCTGAAAGTGGTTTAAATGTGAAGGAATTCAATAGATCTGCTTCCATCTCTGGCGCAGGAGGAGAGCATGTCTTATTTGTGAGACAGTTTAATTCACACTGTCACCTTCACTGTCCATTTAAAGCACTCCGCCACCATCGATGCTTTAACCTCCAGATAGACTCTGGTCGTAAACGTCATCATATGACACATTAACAATTGTGACTTCAGGGACTGAAATGCACTGCGTTTGAGTACAGTGTACTGAAGCTGAGTGAGGTAGCCATTAGCGTTTTAGCCAAACTGCTCCACTGATGCCTTCTGACAGAAAAGTCTGTTATGATTTGCATCACAAAAGTAATTCAAGCACACAGACACACACACACACACACACACGTGCACACGCACACACACACACACACACACACACACACACACACACACACACACAGACACACACACACACACACATGAATGTGTCTGGACTTATTCCACACTGGTTGACACAAAAAGTCATTCACAAAAAATGACATTGATAGTCTCTGCGAGGGAGGCCACATGTGTGTGTGTGTGTGTGTGTGTGTGTGTGTGTGTGTGTGTGTGTGTGTGTGTGTGTGTGTGTGGGTTAGTGTGTGTGTGTGAGGTGTGGCTGTGCCTCCTTGATTCAAACACACATTTGAACACTATGAATGTCCCAGCTAGTTCCTGGTTATATGATGTATGAGCACTTGCCTAAAGTAAAAACTTTTCGGTTGCTGGCTGTGATCGGCTACATAAAAGCAACCTTGGAGCTGGCAGCTGGATGTGAGTCTCGCGAAAGGACGCTTAAGCGAGACCAACAGGGCTGGATGCTGCTGGATGTGGAGCTTGGAGCTTGAATCTAAATCCCAAGGACAATCTCCCAATGCCACCTGGGTGCACATGTCAGTGAAATGTTACTTGAAGTTCATTCTGATGTATATATAGTTACAACTATTAAAAAACCTCTCATCAAAAAATGACTTTACTCAGAATGTATCTACTGAAGTGGAAGATTAAACTCGATAATGCATAGGTTAGTCATAAGCCGTTATAAGTGGATAACTTTAAAGTGTGGATTGAGTAGTTAAGAATATGACAGAAACTTGACCCGGCACCAGACACATATCCAGTTACTGTCTGACTTTGTGTGTGTGTGTGTGTGTGTGTGTTAGAGGTAGACACGTGGAGTTCCTGTCACCACACACTGATGTGTTTATTTCACTGCAGCTGGGGTAATCACTCACATGCAGAGACAGACGCAGACAGGCAGACACACACAAGTATTCACATATACACTTTCAGTCTCTCTCTCTCACACACACACACACACACACACACACACACACACGCACACACACACACACACACATACATAACCCCACCTGCTATGTGGAGTCTACGTCTGGCTTTGCCTGGCCTGTGGGGTCACTCCCACCCGTTGGGTTTCAAGTTAAAAAATGTATTCTTGCTGTCGGGCTGCTGCATACTTTTGCAGCCTCAGTGTCCTGACGAACCTCACAATATTTGTGGGAAAACATATACAAGTTGACTCTTACTCGGATCAAAACTTTACAGTGCTGCTCGGAACTAAGTTTGGACTAGCGCGGAGCAGAGAAGTTTGAGATGAATATTTAAAAGAATAACATTTAATAAAAACTTTTCATCGAAAGTGAACATTGTGCTGTACTTTTCAAGTTCTCTTACTTCACCCTCTGTATCCATAAAGCCTCTCCTGTTGAACTGCCGAACCCTCCCCGCTGAATCCAATAGCTTTCCATCAGCTTTTAAAGGCTTTCTATCACAGTCTAAAGAGATTTAGATGTTTCTCAAGGATTTCACAATGCCTCAAATTGTGTCTCTCAAGAGCTTTAGATTGAAAGAGAGCGGGGGAAAAAAACATAGAGGAGACGTACTGATGACAAGAGCAGTACTGTCGGAGGAAAGTGAAAAGGAAATGATGGTGCATTAGTTGGTGTGTAGTCATTTTCTTTGCAATCTTGGATTGGTTTGACCCTGACCTCTCAAGGCTAACAGTTGTGCAGCAGTTAAAATGATCCCTGGCTAATCTGTCCCTTAGTATACCTCTTGTCATGCTTTAATGTGTGTGACTGTGTGTGTGTGTGTGTGTGTGCGTGTGTGTGTGTGTGTGTATTTAAGGAGTCAATGCTTTGGTGTGGCATGTTGACAGCCACGTGATGCCAGCTGGGCATTACGGTGTGGGTATCACGTATCAGGGCAACAACCCCATCACATTGACAACTTTACAACACTCGTCAACTGGTCGACACGGCAACCGCAGCCGCTAATATTAGAACACTTTTAGAGAGGTCACAGGACACCAGAGCTGTCAGTCAAATACAAAAAGATGGCTGTCCCTGCAACCCCTGTGTGTGTGTGTGTGTGTGTGTGTGTGTGTGTGTGTGTGTGTGTGTGTGTGTGTGTGGTGGAGCGAGTTAGAGAAAAAGGAAATAGAGGAAGGAAGTTAAGGACATAGAAAATGAGAAAGACAAAGTGGACATGATAAGAGCAAAGAGGAATAGAAAGTCAGAAGAGATTACAAAAAAAAGAAGAAAGTCAAAGCTACAACCTGAGGTCATCAGCAGGTTTTAAACCTAAATCCTTCTAATCATCTTGGACAAAGATGTACTGCGGGGCAGACAGACCAATCCATTTGCACTGAGATCCTATTATAACAGGAGAAAGGAATGGAAAAGGTAGAACATTGAACACAATAGAAAAATAGCTCTTAGTGTTGTGTGTTTAGGTGTGTGTGTGTGTGCATGAATGTATTGTGTTCAAACAGGTGTCAAAAATAAAGGAGGCAGATAAGGCAGCAGTAGTAATGAGTCATTGGCTCTGTGATGTATCTCAAGATGAAGGCGCGGGAGTTGTGAGCGTGAGTGTGGTTGTGTGTTAGAAAGTCAGAGACAAAAAGCGTGAAAAACATCCTCCAAGTCATATGATCAACGTATGTATAATGCAAGATTAACCTCAGAGATTCCGAGAAGTGTGAAGGACAGGAAAAGATCACATTTCGGAAAAGATCACATTTCCTTATTCCAAAACCTTCCGTCCAATTATTTTTCAGGCCCACCTTTACCTCACACTTTCACCCGACACACTCCCCCTCACTTTGTACATCGGTCTGTCTGAGTGCCTCCCCGAGCCCCCTCTATGTCAGCTTCTCCCCACCCCTCTCTCTCTCTCTCTCTCTCTCTCTCTCTCTCTCTCTCTCTCTCTCTCTCTCAGGGGAGCTGTGTACTTAGACTCAATTGAAAACGACTATCAAACCCTGAGGAGCGACAACCTGATTCAAAGACTCCTTATCCGGCAGCGCAGCCCTTTCCAAGTGCCGCGCTGCTCTTCCCCAGCGACCAACTAAATGAAATTATGTCTTTTTATCCATTCAGGAGGGAACGCAGCCAGATGAAACCAGGAAAGTAAAAAACAATCTGAATTGCGAATGAGGTTCTTCACTGTAGTTAAGGCCCTCGGGGAGTGGAAGTGACACGTGTGGCTTCCCCAAAGTGGATGTTCACTGCACGACACGTTCGATGAGTGAATAAAATGTTGATGTGCTGACAATGTAGGAGCAGCAGATGCACAATATTCTCTTCCATTAAGGGGGTGGGGGGGAGGGTTGTGAATTTGTGTTCATGTGTTTAAACGTGAAATCCACACCAGTTCTAATCATCGGCATTGCTGGAAACCTCTGACCTCAAGAAGGCGGCTTTGGCTTTTAAAGTGTTCCTGAGCTAAAGGACCCTTCTTAAATGACCAAAATAATGATGAAGTGATTTTACTAGCCCCCGAGCGTAGCTTCCCTCAAGGTGAACTTAACCAGTTGTGCCGTTTCCCCTTTACTGCAAGTGTATTTAACTCTGTTCACTTTTCACCAACATGTGCATCCGTGCTAATGAAATGGTACTTGATAGTACTTCCCAGTCCTTTTGAAGAAAAGCAGGCAATCCACTTCCGTTAATTATCCTCATTATTTCCTGCAAAGCTCAGGTACGGCGAGAGAGACTGAGGAGGTTTAGCCTGAATTCCTCTCTCTGAGATAGTTGTGCAGCAACTCAAATTGGCTCTCTGGGGATATTTAAGTCTAAGTTTAAACTTTGGATGAGTGTTACCTCGTTGCAGCAGAGCTTTCAAGCAACTGTCACTCAAAAGAGGATGCGGGCTGCTCCCCTGATTTTCCACCGTAACAAATGCAATGTGATATTGTTCTGAAAACATGTTGTAGGGATGTTTAAAATCAAGACAAATGTGAAATGTATTATGTCTAACTTTTTGTTTTACCTGTCATTATGCCATGGTTTGTATCAGTTGCATAGTTAACCAATGGACATGTCGGACTACTTCCTGTTGGATCGGGTATTTGCAGTTGTTGTGTGTACATAATTAAAAAGTCAATGTTTATTCAGCGCACCCTTCAACCACTGACTGTGAAAGAGAGCATGCACCCATCAATGTTCTGCTGTCCGTCAATCACAGTTAGATGATTCAATGACTTGACAACTCCCAATAGCTGTTGCTGTCTTTTTTTCTTTTTTTTATCCTCTTTTCACGTCCTCTGTTGTCTTCATTCTGACATGCCCTCTCACTCTCTCATTCTTTTCTATAAATCCTGTCTCTTAACCAGACATCCTGCTTCACATTCACCTCTAATGGAGGTTAACAATAACGCTGCACCTACCTCAGCAGATGGTATGCCCTCCGGAGGGCGACACTGTAACAGCACTTCCTGCTCCAGAGAGACTTCCTTTCCCAGCGGTTCCTGTTCGAAGGACTTCTTCAAGTCTGCGGAAAGAGACACATAGAGACAGGGAACTTAATGACTGCTGTAGAACCGGTTAATAGGCGAGCCAGAGAGTTGATGTCCGGATTACTGCATAATGAGACTGGACAACATATTGATTTCATTTAAGTGATATGGTTATGATACAGAAGCGGATATGTTGCTTAAGCAGACAGTGAAAAAGCTCACAGATCAGGACAGTGAAGAAAAAAATCTCCAATGGAAAGCGGATTTGTGTGGGAGGCCATTTTGCAGAAGCATCCTGTGATTCAGCAGTCAGGGAGCCCGTTTAGGAGATGCTGCCGTGTCATCGTAAAGCGGGCTCATTACCTCATTTTCCACGGCAACAATGACACGGTAATTATGGAGTTGGTGGTTGAAGTCAGCCATGCATATGTTGACTTCTCCCACTCTCCTGTCACTTTATAAATGTACACAACAAGGAAAAACACTTAGCTGTATATTCCTAGAGGCAACTAATGCTCACAGGGGTTTACACACAAACTCACGTGCACACACAGATATACAACCTCTGCATGTTAAGTTTCTACACACACACACACACACACACACACACACAGCTGATCATGATATAAGTGCTTTAGCTGCTTTACACACTAAACACAGGCTGCTTTGTTGCATGTTCACCCCCAATAACCACGCACAATATTTGAACCCTGCTGTCATTCCACAAAGACATGCTGGAGTGTGGGGATCTCAAGCAGGCCAAAGACAATAAATGATTCACACTAATGGTCCACATGCTGCGATAAATGACAGCATTACAAAGCAGCGTGGAATGCGCTGCCATTTCTTCAGCAGAACGTTTCAGAGAGGGCTCAGCTGTTTTCATTTTGCGGGGGGAAAAAAAAATGCAGACTCTAAGACAATAAACCAGACATTTAAATAAGACTGACAGAAAGACAAAAGAAAAGAGGATGGAGTGAAGGCGTTGAAGGACGTGAGTGAAAACACATTAAAAAAAAAAAACTCTTGTGGGTGGATGGACAGTTTTGTTTCACGGATCTTTATTCTGAATACATTTTTCACTGAGACCGTGCTTGTTGTACACAAAAGAGTGAATTTAATTCATTGTGAGAGGTCAAAAGAGGACACTTTAGCTTCTTATATTGCGTCCCATTGTCTTTTCGGGTACATTTATTTCACAACACTTCTTAATGAACTTCGCCAGGCGCTGCAATGCCATTCACTCATCACATTGTCTTTCACCTATAGTCTGCTGCCATGCAGCATACTGCATGCATACATCCCCATAGTGGCAGCTGGGCTGCACACACATTACAATAGTTAGCCTGCCGTATAAAAAGGCTGTAAAACAAATGGTAACCTGAGAGGGTGGCAATGTTATGAGACTTAGCAGGTGACTTTATTGACGATGCTGTGTGATGGTTTTCTAAAAGAAACCATATGGAGGGGACTCAAAGGTTTATGATCGCTACATGATCCGGATGAAAAGATCTGCAAAACATCTTATCCATTAAAATGTGTAACCATGTTGATTCGTGCACACGTGGGCATGGACGTGAGTATTTGACACGCATGTCTGTGCATGGGCGAACGACGCGTGGAACGGGATGATGGCGTTTCACATAATGAATGCGTGGTTACGTGCTGTGTCTGCAGAAACGCGGTGTTGCGTGTTTCAAAGTGATATCCAGAGGTGTGTTGATACGGCAGCATCACCAGCAGTAACTACAAACTTTCACTTTGAAGAGTTTGAGAGTCACTTTGTTAGTTTGTAAAGGATGGCGGCAGCTGGGGAAGACAAATCCTCTCTCGCTGTCCTTTAGTTTTGAAAACCATACGAACCACCTCCATAGGAGGACACAGCGTGTGTGTGTGTGTGTGTGTGTTATCATTGTGTCCTTTTCCTCTCCTAGTTCCCAGGTGTACACTTAATCACCTTATCCATCAGCAGTGGTACCCCATTTGTGGACACACACAGACACAAACACACACTAGCTAGAACATTTCTTTTATGCTGAACTGGTTGACTCACAGTCCCTCTCTTGGTATTTCATCAGGACAGTCACCTCACAGCGGCTCTCAGACATTAAGGCAAAGTGAAAGAGAAGACAAATGGGGGTAAAATGGGGGAGGGGCGAGGGGGGGGCAGCAGGTGGAGGGGGTTGAAAGATGAGAGGCAGAGCGAGAAAGGAGTAAGAGAAGTTGGCAGCACACAGCAGGACCACCTCACTCTTTTTTAATACCAAAACCACCTGTTTGCTCTTTTCCTAAAGATGTGTTCATGCCCAACACCTCTATATCAAACCACTCAATAGAAGCTCATGTCGGAGTGTCCACCTCGTATCATTTATATTTATCTGTCTCATCTCTCCCAAAACTAACCCCCAATCCACACAAACCTCCAGGCCATCAATCTCCTTTATGATCGCAATCCTACAAAGACAAGGAGAGAGATCAATTCTGCCTCTTCTTACAAAAATATAAGAACTTTGAAGGTTCATATTGAGTTCTACTTAACTGTTTGAATGTTTAATCCTGAATCACTCTCTCCCCCATTCACACAAACGGACTCAAAGACTGGGGAAGCACAAGGGACTGTGGTGAATTGATGAATTACCGAGCGCTGGTGGCGTGAAATGTACTCACACTGAGAGCTCAAGTTTGTAGCTCCACTTGATTTTGATGCTGAAGAATTAGCTATTTGAATGTCAGGCTTTAAATTAAGTTGAGTATCATTTTGCGCAGAAACCTCTGAGGAGAAATATCCGTTTTAAGGAAAGACAACTCATACTGTCACCGTGTGTTTTAGCTGTTAACTGAAGGGTGCCGACGTGTGTCAGGCTCAATGAACAGAGCTTTGAAATGCACGTCAACAAGACGAGTGACTTGGTGACAGAAGTTAATCATGTGAGCTCATACATTGAACATAACCAGCATTATATGGCCTTCTTCTGACCTGTGCAGGCACACATCAGACATGTAATACATGCTAGACTTTCGATGTGAGGCGATACAAAGAGATGTGGAAATATGAGGGCATACAAATTCACCTCAAACAAAGTAGTTTATCTCTGAATATGTCAAATATTCTCACTCGAGTTCAAATGAAATATTAATCTGTACGTGAGAACAAGGCTCTGGAGGTTATAATGCCATCTGCTTTCTACAGATTCACCCCTAACATTTCACATATTCTCCAGAACAACTTAGCACCTGAGTGACAAGGTTTCATTTCATAGATCTAAATCTCATCATCATCAGATGTCGTGTGGCGAGCTCTCTTGGTTAAGTTAAGTGAGGACACGGAGTATCGCTGCGTCTGAATGATAACTTCATAATGCAGTCGATCCCTGTGGGGGATGACAGCCTGAACAGAGCATGATGGTTCATTATGGGAGTAATCACCCAAAGCTTTAGCCCTAAATCCAGCACATGGCTTCCCACACAGCGCGCAGACACACGCGTACACCGGCTGATCCCGAACGACAAAGAGAGAGCGTCAGGGACGGTGAGATACTGTCACAGTGAGGACAATACACACAGGAGATGGAGACTAACAAGCGGGCGCGGCAGAACAACCACAAACACAGACCCGCACACACGTAAACGCACCGAGAGAACAAACAACAACACCGCCGAGTGAGGAAGTGATTGAGGGGTAAGACACGCTTCTCTCATGCCAGCCAATTCCAGGAACAATTTCCTGGTCTTAATTAGGAAGGGAGATGCTGAAATGAGGAGCTGGTTGTGAGAGTTGATTTCCATAAAGATTGAGAATGAAATTAAAGGAGATTAAGGGAAACTGCTCAAGGGATGAACAGGCAACACACACACACACACACACGCACACACTCACACACATCCCCAAATAGTGCTATACGCTAGCGGGCCATGACTGGCAAACCTTTAGTCGTGTTTGGTGGTGATGAGCACGTGCATGTTTTAGAGAATGAGGGAATGTGACATTGTGTGCACGGCACCAGGGGACCACGAATTCACCTCAATGGAAGGTGTGCGTTTCGGTGCGTGTGTGCAAATACGTGCCCGAGGGAAATGTGTGCACAGGGGGAGGAAGGACAGCTGTGTCCTATCAATTCACTGACCCCACTTCACTTCAGCTTCATAAATATAACAAAAGCAAAGATACATTCACTGCACAACTTAGAACCACAACGGGGTTGAAAAATACAGAGGGCAACCTTGTCGAATATTCTTCAGAGTGGACCCTGTTGTATGCCGTGTACACAATAAAGCAGCGTAAGCATCTATTCAGAGGATGACCTTTCATCTTACTCCTCTTTTTCCTCTCTCTCTCTCTCAGCCTCCTCTTTTCACTCCCTCTCCTTCTACCTCGAAAACTTCTTCCACTGCTAAACCAAAACTGTTATTATGTTTGTGGTGGGTTTGTTGCCGCAGGCACCTCTACATAAGCACATTTCAGAGCAATTATCCAAAATGGGTGCCTCTGCCTGCATGCAACCGTGCCAAATCATAACGGTTTCCCCTGGTGGAGCTGCTCAAGCAATAAAGAGCAATGTGAGATTCTTGGGAAGGAAAAAAGCGAGCAAAGTGCTCTCCTTAAGTCACAGGGAGGATCATTTGGACATCCAATTCCCCATACCATGGCGTGCAATGGAAAGTAAGCAATAGAGCACAGAAGGTTATGTTTAATAAACTTTAGGAGAAAAGAATTGGAACTGAATTCATTTGTATTAAAGTGTAACAATGAAGGAGTTCATGCCGTATAGTAATGAGGAAAATGCGTTGCGCCAAAGTAACTGAATACACGTCATGTGTCGCAAATCATGTTAAGCTTGATAACCATACATGTTGTGTTCATCTAAAAGGTTTCGTAATACATTTATTGATATGGACATTATGATGCAAAATAATGGATTTTTATGACAATATGTCCTGAATTCATAAGGCATTTAGTACTTGGTTAGAGCTGTAGATGTAGCAGTTTATAGTCAAGTACTTCTTCAATCTTTGGCCACAAATAAACAAAACATAAAACAAATGCAGAACTGAAGGTATTCTGTGTTGTGTGAGTGTCACAGTCATTTTCAGTGTGGTTATATAGGGAGTCATTTTCTCTAAGTGACTTTAGAGAGTCTCTTTCCACTTTCCTCACAGGACTCTCCACCCTGTCATTTCAACACTTCCCAACCTGTGATCAGCCCGAGACATCAGACGAGGTATTTCCATCTGCAGTCAAGTTCTGAACGAGTACACAACTCTATTTTGCTGACATGGCACTGGCACTCTGAAGCACAACAAATGAAACGGAGGAAACTGTTGAGCTCCTCAGAGAAAACAAATTATGTTTTCAAAACTGGACATATTTCAATGAAAAAGTAAATGCTGAGAGTGTAGACCATTTTACGTGTCACCGCGGACTGTTCTTGTCTTTGACTATAAGTTGTGAGTCTCAATAAAGTGCCAACATTACATTGACGTGAAAAGGAATTTGTGCGACAGCAAAAGCAGACATTTATGAATTTACTCAAATAAATGTTTCATCTGAAAATATATTTTTGACATGGAGCCTTTATCGAGTATCTCAACTCTGGTGGTGCGTTAGTTGAATTTGTCTTTGTACTTACTGCTTATTAACTCTATTGTATTTAGTTCCTTAACCCAAACTCATTATCATTGAACTGTTAGGGAGTATTCTTAGCAACTCTATAATTCACTAAGCTTGGAGTTTGGAAAGTGACTTGAGTTTTGTGTGGTTAAATCAACCCTCTGGCTTACCGCTTTAACACTTAGGAGTTTGCTGTCGCAGTCTTTGACATCTGGGAAAAAGCTCAGTGGTGAGACATCATAACCACACATCCACACACACGCACCAAGGGTTCTCACTATGAAAATGTTTATTCAGTGTTTGTGAGCATCATGAGATCTCTCTCAGTGCCAGAAACCAAGACTCTCTTGATGATGTCATCCCGAGAAAAACACCTATGGCGTTTGACAAAGTGACGGGGTGAGTGAGAAGGGAGAAAGCTTGGATCTTTTGGCAAATCACTTCTGATTTGCATATGAATTTCTGAAACTGTGAAGCATGTCATTTCAAGCCAAACATAACAAGGCCAAATGTTGTTAAGATTGCCTTTTTGGGGGGAAATTTGGAGTTTATCAGAGATTTTGGCTAACATACTGCAATTGTTTTCCGCCTTCTATGCCTATATGGTTGGAAGCAAACATGCAGGTTTAATCCTAAATGAGTGTAGAAGACTTTGGTTTTAATCAATGCTTAAAATCTAACACAAGAAATCCCTGTTGAGTCTTGTTTTCCTTGGTCTAATTCATCCATGATTGAAGGGGAATCTACATTCATGCAGCTGAGACATTTGCATTTGCAAACAAAACAGAAGAAATTTACTAACAGATATTTTCCAGTTGACACAAGGAACGTCTGGGTTGCCGTCTCCCCGAGTGTCTGGACTCCTGATTGCTATGCACGCACATGTCTCAGTGGAAGGTGGCAGAACAAATTGCCATCATTTGAAATGTGTGTGTCTCTGGGTGTTTGCGTCTGTATGCATCTGCATGTGTGTGTGTGTGTGTATCTGTGTGTGTGTGTGTGACCTTGGCATATTGCTAATCCGTTGAAGGAGAAGGACTCAACCTGAGCGCTGCTGCAGGCCAAAGAGCATGCCTGAAATTGCATGCCCATGTGTATGTATGAACTGTAAGTGTCTCTTTTGCTTATGTATGTACCTGCAATGCTGTGCATAAGTGAGTGTAGGTTCGAGTGTGTGTGGATGTGTGTGTTCGTCTCACCTGCTTTATACACTTGAATTAGGCTGCCTGCACTCACTCCTAACTCAGCTGAAGTGCCCCGCTCCAAACGACTATCTAATCACTCAGAGATTTAATATCTCTGATTGTTTGACAGGTTTACAGCCGTAACACTGATTGCCCTTATCCAGCTACAAACTGTGTATTACCATAATTCATTGAAGTGTTAGTTATGCAGTTAATAAACCAGCCTGGAGATGCTGGAGAATGAAAAGATATAGAGCCAAAAAAAGGTGCACAAGTTAGAGAATGAAACAATAAACACACGATGAGCAAAGTGAATAAAAGCTAAAAGACAATAGGAGAGGGGAAATAAGGAAATGAGTGGGAAGAGGAGATGGGAACATGGTAGAGAAATGCTGAATTGCTATATAGCATGGCGCGGTGAAGAAGAAGAAAAAAAAAGACACTTTGCTCAGCAAGCTCTAGCTGCCAGGAAGCATTTTAATCACAACAGTAGATCCAAATAGGAGCCGAAAGCAGGGTAGGTCAGGAGGTTGGGTCGATTTGAAGTAAAAGGTTATCACAAGAGGGGGCTGAGTGTAATCAGATCTGGTTAGGGGAGAAATCACTGTTATAATACAAAGAGAGAAAGTGAAGGACGAAGGGGCAGACAAAGTCAGAAGGAAAATACACACCACAGAAGAAGAAAGGAATGAGAGGCACCAATGAGAAAAAGAGAGCGCGTAGAGGCAAAGACAGGCAGGAGTTCCTTCAAGTCTTCCTCCAGGCATCCTCCATCACCATCCCTCCACCTAGCCTCCACAAGAGCTCTCACATGTGTGAAATACTGTCTACCCTGCAAGCAGACTGTTGAGCGTTGTTTGAAAATGATGCAATATATAGGTTGCACGCTAGTTTTTATTCACTGTAGAAGATTCCAGATTTGGTGGAGACCACCGGAATTTTAAAACTGCGCAGCCTAGAACAGTGAAGATGGAGTATAGAAGATGTAAATATGGAAAGTAATTTAGCTCAATGTTATTGTACTTAGTGGTAGCAGGAGCCTTATAGAACCATTCAATGTGTTAACAATGTACGAATACATTAGACTGAGGCGCACACACGCACACGTATGCATGCATACACCCTGCCATACATTCATACAACAGAATGATGTATGAATACATACCTCTCAATGAAGGTAACCCTTTTTGAAAAGTTAAGCCAGTGAACAATGTGGGCTTCACTTCTGTTGTCAACATTCACGTGTTTCCCTCCGAGTAACTCAGAAGCTTGTTTACGTACGCTTGCCTGCATCTGTCTCTCAGCGTGCATCAGCCCAGACGTCAGCCAAAAACAGCACATTACAGAGTTTTCATTGCACCCGAAGGACGGCCCATTCCATTCGCGAATGTTATTAGCGGAGCTTAGAAGGATATTTCTGACTGTGTCACCAACTCTCTGCTGACAGACAGAAGAACATCCTCACACACCAAAGCAATGCAGAGAGTGGTGAGGCTCTGTTCTGAATTACAATGGTCTTACAAGCCAAATTAAGCGAAAGACACGTTGTGGAGGTACTGCCACACAACTGTCAATATACATTGTATAATGTGTGTGCTTGAGTCTGCTCATTTTGTGTACGCTTGAATCTGCTCATTTTTCTCTAAATGTGTACATTGACTAGAGTATATCTGAATAATCTGGTACTAATTAATGATGTAGTTGTCTGCAGAATATATGCATCTTTGTAATTATATATTGACTTTATTATTATTTGTTTTTTTAGAAATAAAAAAACAGAACAACATGCTTTTAGTTTTTTTTGTTCGCTTCCTTCATATTGCAAATTTGTCTGATAAATAAATATGCCCGTGAGTCAGAGGGCACATGAATAGATGAAGCATCCAAGCCCTGCAAAAGTAAGAATGTGAAACTTTACAGCCTAATAAAATAGCCGGAATGAAAACAAGGAGTCAACATGATGGATTTCCTTCTGCAGCACGAATAAGACCAACCTGGGAAAACAAGATTTCCAGGTTGCATGTCTGCTAAAATGATACTGTCTGGTAAAGTACTAAATATGGGGAAGTGTGCAGTTTGTTGAGTGCTGAATGGACTCTGTCAAAGGGCCCCAGTTGTCCTTTTGAGTGTTCAGTCGAGCGGAGCTCCACTGTCAGTGCAAGCCAGGGAGGTGGGGTCGATTTTGTTATTGGTATTTCTTTTCTGCTTGACCCTTCTACAACCTGAGCACTCAAGATGAGTCCCAGTTGTCTTATATGGCTGAATTGACCAGCGCAACGACGCTTGGAAAACAACCGCTGTGGGGTTCAATTCTCAGGCCAGTGAAAGGAGCTTTGACGGGACAATCCATTCTGTTATATGAGCCTGAGATGAAAACTAACACGTTTTCTTTGCTGATTTCTATCAAACATCTCAATTCCCTTGCCAAACAGTTGCTGCAATGCCGCCAGGTGACGATCACTTACAACAAAGTGCAACGTTTTCTTTGTCCCTTGACTGTTGCTTAGATCCAGCAATCCAGAAATGATTTCCCGATGTGATTACTGTGTATGCAGTGGTACAGGAGTGATATTGAGTGTGCCTGGGTCGAGTCTGGCTTGTGTTCTGTTGGTGACCTTCGAGTCAGACTCCCAGTTGTCAAATTAAATTCTTTACCAGCACATAACAGGAAGCTACTGACGCTGCAGTTATAGAGCTAAGTCTCTGCCTAAAAGAAGTTCCCCACCATCTTGGATTCGGTGTCAAAACAATGTTAAAGGTTTTACTCAACCAGGACCATGAGTCTTTCTAGTTAAATGGTTTCCCTTATAGCAGTAATGTGCCTCTGCACGTCATAATAATAGAGGTCAAAGTTATATTTCTAGAATTGTAATGAGGAGCAAGTATTCATGGTCTTATTTTGTCAGGAATAATCAATCCATAAGATCTTTAATTTCCACTCTATTGATCTATGTGCATGTAGTCTGTTTGGGTGTTGTTATCTTTTCATTTTTGGGAAGCAAAAACAAGACTTGTGTGTCATTTAAAAATGTACTATGCCAAAAAAAAACAGATTTGTGAGTATAAGAACAATGACCCACTCATACTCTCCATGCTCACTCACGGCCCCCTGTGGTCTTTAGAGCTCACGTGCATGCGCACAGTACTGTACTCACATGCAATGCGGACGTGTGCCTTCCGGCTCTTGGTGGTGCCGGCGGAGCTCCAGGCCACGCACTGACACCAGTAATCTTCAGGACCAAACAGCTCCTCGACCTGCTGCCGTGTAATTTCTATACTGGCTTCTCTTACGACCAGACCTGCAGAAGAAACCAAAAACACAGTTGAATCACTTGCGTTATCAGTAGAAATGTAGAATATAGTTTTGAGAAGACTGCCTGAAAGGTGAAATGAGTCACACGTTCCTGTTCTCACCAAGCCACTGATACTCAAGAGAAAGTAAGCGTCTCTTTAATCTTATAATCTGGTGACGTGGCTTTTATGTTAGCTTAAGAAGCAAAAGCAAAGGCGGTGCACAGTAAATATGGCCAAGGTTTTCATACAATACCGGCTGCTTGTGTACAAAGCAAGATCATTCTACTGAGTAGTCACTGTGGATGTAATGTAAACTTTGCGAGATTGTTCCTTTGCACTTTCACCATTTAACCCAATCCACTCTCCGATTCACTCTTTTCTCTGGTGTTTTGAAAGCAGCAGCATGTGGAGAATAAGTGTGAGGTTTGAAAAGCTGCACTCAACTGATAGGTCTGCAAGGGAACACAGAGGGAGGACTACAGAGAAAAAAAGAAATGAAGAGCAAGGGATTAACTCCGGATAAAAAGAGGAAACATAGGAAAGGGTCAGGTAGAACACCGGTGGAGGGGGAAAAAATAAATTGAGAATATTGTGGAAATGCTTGAAAGGAATAATATAAAAGGAGGAGGAGGGACTGATGAAAATCAAAAAAAGAGAGGGTTAAGCTCACAAAATAGAAAGAAAGAGGAGAAGAAAATGAGAGAAACGGTAGCCTGGGAGAAGTAATGGAGAATAACATGACAGAGGCACAGTGAGAGGAAGAGAGAGGATGACGGAATAAGAGGAGGGAGAGGGCAATGAAATGTGAAACGGAAAGGAAAAGGGAAAAGAGATATAAAAAAAATGAGTTTAGGTAAAAGTATGTGGGGACTAGGGAGCAGACGAGCAAAATGCTATGAAAAAAAATATCTTGGCAGTTTATTTCAGGTTCAGCAGTGTTACAAAGACTCAAGCAAGAATCTCTATGGGGCTCCACAAATCTGACTTGGGCCTATTACTTATGAAGACTCTCAGTAAGTTCCTGCCACCAGAGAAATTGAGAGAGGGTTAAAGTAAGCACGTCAGCCTAAAAGCAAAAGGGACAGAGGGGCAGGCAAAAAGAGAAATCCAGTGAGCAGGACTGTGGCAGACCAATGGCCATTAATGGCCAGCTGGAGGATTAAAAAGAAGCCCAAGAGGGCAAAGAGTAAGAAAGGCAACCAAAGCCTTTGTGGTAGCTAGCTGGGAGATAGGAAGACATAGCTTTAAGTGAGTATAAAAAAAAATCAAGATTAATAAGAAGGCCAGATGAGCACGGAAGAGGTGGAAAGTTTAAAAAAAAAGGGAATTGAAGATATGGCAATTCAAATAGCATTGATGGAACAGAGGTCAAAGAGCAAAGAAAGGCAGAGAGTTAAAAGCCTGCAGAAGGTATTGCTGGCACAACAAAAGATAATAGCCAGTCAGGGGGAGAAAGCTATGAGGGGAAAGAGCAAAGACAGGAGAACTAACTAGGGTGAATATCAGCACTGGAGCAAACTAGCAAACAGGGGAGATTGTTATGGCCTCACAGCTTTAAACAAAATGGGCAAGGGACACAGCAAGAGAGGTAGAAGCTAAGAAAATGGCAGATAAAGTGGCAATTATAAACGGTAAGCAACCCAGGACTAAAACTGAGACAAGTAGTGGGCAGTGTGTGGACACAAAGGATGGGGAAGAGGTGGACACCAGTGGGCATTCTACTGCCGAAGTAATGAGGGAAGTAAGGCAATTAAAGTGAACGGTTGAAGTGAGCCAGAGAGCAAGTTATGGCAAATGGACTCAAACAAACGAAAATAAAATGGGACCCGAGACTAGGGGGACACAGTAAGAGCTAAGGCACAAGTTAGTGCTGAGGACAAATTAAATGGAAAACATTTAGCATTTAAAGCATTTGCATCACTGAACATATAATAAGATGAATATCAAAAAGTATCAGCAGTAAACTACATGAAATGCTTTGCATTGAAATGTAACAAGACTTTAAGCTAAGAACCTGCACAAAATATAGAAGATATTACCAATCCAATTCAATTGTACACTTTTTCTCACCATGAATAACTTATGACACATCAGAAAATAAGAAATCAGAGAGTGTAATGCAGCATGGAGAACAGCGGCTACACCTCAGGTATTCTGTCTAAAAAACTGCAGCTGGCTTGCCTCTCAGAAGAAAATGCTTTTTTCCCAGCAGAGGACTGAAAAAAGCTGTGCCAGATAACTTTTACAGTATCTTTGTGTTGCACTTATAGGAAGCCTTCATGAATATAGTCTAAGCTAAGACAAGTTTTACACCTCGCTATTTCGCTCAAAGTGTATTCGCTCTTTTATTGTATTGAGCTCTTGGTGCTAACGCTGCACCCAACGCAAAGTTGAGCAACATCGTTGATCACGTGAAGCTCATCTGAGGCACAATGTCAACTGCCCTTTATAAACTCTATCATGCAAACAACTGATATTTACAGTTCATCCCTACATGTGTGACCACAGTAATATTTAGTTGCCTGTTTTTAATTGCTGAAGTGAGTCAATTTTAAAGAAGGTGAATGAAGCCTGTTTAGCGTTATACTTCAAAGAAGAAGTTGGAGCACTGCAACATACAAGATTTATTGATGTCAGCGGGCGAACAAAGAGGTAAACTGAGACGTGTGTTGCAAGGTATTGCATGTATTGAAAAGGGAAGATATTAGTGAGAGGACACCTGAGAGCACAACGGGTTGCAGGGATATGAGAAAACAGACTGACAGAAGGAAAACAAAACCGGAACAGGACATATATAGAGGGAATCAGGGAGAGCCAAGTTTGTTTTACAGCGGGGGAAATCAATGACTGTAATGATGAAACGCAGTCAATGTCTCAGTGAGGCTGACGTCAAAAAGATACAACAATCTGACACTGTTGGCTTAGTGGAAAGGAATGGAGGAGCTGTCAAGGGAGTCAACGTGCACTGAGGCAATCCTTTAACTGTCAGCCTCAGACACCTGACCAGTGATCAGTAACTCGTGTCTAAACATCCTGTTTCAGGTCAGGAATTAGAGAAGAATTGATAACACAGCTAGAGTTTGTGATGCGACGAAAAACCTTATTTTTTGGCCATACATGTAAGTGCTTTTTTAATGGTTGTGTGTATGTGCTAAGACTTCCGACGAGGGAAAGGATGGTTGTGAAACCAGTGGAAAAGATGACCCTCACAAAAGATATGTCATTTTTTGGTTTTCGCCATTATGTCAAAGGCATTTGCATAATAAGAGTCAATGACAGAGTCAGATCCAATGGTCAAATGAAAAGAAAAAAGGAAAAACAAAACTACTACAGGACAACATTGACATTTTTGGTTGAACATATGACATGTTGTGTTGGAAGAGTTATTGAAGCAACACAAATGTATCTGCCCTTGTGGAGACACAATGGTTTTAAGCTCCACTGTGTTTCATGAAGAAGTGGCATCAGTTGGTTAAATATAACATATGCAGTGCCATCTATGTGTTTTCATCTCATTTGAGGATTAAAAGTAAGTAAGACACGTTAAACCAGAAAAATGGAGAAAAAAAAGGATGGAAAACTTTTCACAAATTCATACCTCCATCCTCCATGATTCCCTTGTTTTCTTTTAGAGTCATGCCAATAAAAAAATGTTGAGCAAACAGATAAAAAAGTGTAACTCCTTAAAGAAGATGAAGATAGATGTCACTTGATCTGGAGTTGTGCTGTTGAAACCAGTGAAGCCCCAGTCGGTCCCGTGTTTGCTAATGCAAACTCAGGAAGCTAGTGTTGCCGAGCAGAGAGCGACTGAATTACCTGAGGCTTGAAAAGTCCCAAATCCCTCGGTGTCTGATTGTGTTTAGATACAGTGCTTAGAGCATTCATATCATTCTCTTAAGAGAAGACAAGCGTGGAATGGCGGGTCTCTGTAGCATGACAGTGCTTCACATCAACAAAACCACTGCTGTCAGCTGAGGGAGGTGAGGGGAAGGAAGTAGATGAAAAATGGAGGACAAGTATCAAGACGAGTGGATACTGTCACAAACATTTCTATCAATCAAAAAACTGCACACATCCCTCGAATATTTCTCTTAGTCCTAAAGTGTCAATTCTTATAACAAAGTTTACTTGTCAGCTGGGGAGGAAAAGTACAAATGTGGACGAACGTGCTTTGTCGGGTCCGGACTTTTTTATCTGACAAATGGGGACTAAGGGAGCGAACATGCAGAAAAAAAAGATTGAACAGGTTGCAGAGTCGAGATTACAAATCATGTTCGACCGCCGTTGGTTTGCATAGCAGTTTGTGATACTGTGCATGTTCACAGAAAAGTACCTTTTACTAAATTGGATGCAATGATTTAAACAGTTCAGAGAACCTGTAGGTTTATTTTTTTTATTTTTAATGCTAATATATACTAGAAGGTAACTCTCAAAAATGTACATAAAAAAGTTTTGCATGATAACTTTGCATTTCTCAATATTTTGACGTTTGAATACTGCGTGTTAAGTGGTCTTTCATTTTTTTCTTGCTATAACTTCATTGTCATAACATGTTACCTTATTGACCTAGCCAATATGAGTTGATGGCTAAAACTGCATAAATAATAACCAGACTATTAAAGAAAACACATAATGTTCCTTTAAACGCACCATTCAGAGCAAGTTTATTTTCAAAGACTAAACTGTATTTGTTCACAAACTAAAATGATTTGCGAGCAGAAGCTTAAATACATGAGTCTTTCATGTTATCAAATCTGGAGAAAAGTTGGAGAAAAAAGATAATGATAAGCAGCTTTTCCATGGAAGTGGTGAGAAAGAAAAAAAAAAGAAAAAAGCTGAAAAGCATGTTTTCTACAAATGGATTTAAACCAGTGGAACAAAAAGCAATTATGTAATCTAACACTGTCAGCCAAATGAATGGGCTTGTTGAAATGACCTTAATTAAAAACATACCTTTGTAATTTTATACATGGGAAATCATTTCAATGTCCACCATCTGATAACACATTTTCATAATGTGATCTGGACAATGCCATAGGAAGAAATACTCTGGTAGCTATGTTATGAATCCAAAGCCAAAAGATGTGTTTCCTGCCATTTCAACATTTGCCATAGCTGTTAAACCCACACCGTTTGTAGTCTATACTCTGTCTCTTTTTCATTGTTTTGCTTTCCCCCCATTTCCCTCTGTCTCACTATCTCCCTCTGTGTTTTGACAGAAACACATAGATGAAGAAAACAGACAATGGCACAGTCAAAAGTCGAAAGGCTTGATTCTTTAAATCAAATAAACCCGACATGGAACGAAAAAAGCGAGAGAAATATATATGAGAAAAAGCCAGTGAGTCGGGGATAGACGTGAAAACAGAAAGTGGGGTTTTGAGGCCAAATGGTTTAGAAAAGGAAAAAGATAAGGGAATAGGGGGAGAAGCACTCAAAAGCTTTGTGGCGCTTACTGTGATCAGCGACAGGTCAAACAGACAGGCCTTCAGGGAAAACAGAGGCTACGGGAAAAAGTCAACGCTAGCTGTTATTAATTCATCAGCGACACGGAGGGAGAGAGACGAAGGCAGGAGGTCCGAATAGATACATCGAGGGGACGAACGGAATAACATAAGCGGAGCCATTGCATTTACTTCATGCTTTCTCTCCTGTATGTAAATGAGATGGATCTGGATTCAAAAGTGTGGGTCTCCGTTCTTTGCGAACATCTGCTATGCTCAAGTGTTTGTGGGCAGCTCGTTGCATGGCGACCAGCTCCAGGGATGTTGTTCAGTAAGTGACCCGGTGCTGTGACCCACCACCTGTGGATGAGCTGCAAGGGAAAACACAATTTCCCTGCAAGAATCGTTTCAGGCTTTTGTAGCTCCAGCGCAAACCTTCGTGACTCGGGAGCCTCACAAAAGCCACCACTTTAAAATTCAGCAAATGTGTTGAATGACAAATAAAGTTCACTGCGGAAACAAACGTGTAGAAATTACATGGATGTACGGCATTTAAACAAAACAATTAAAATGGAGGAATTTGTCAAGAAACACAGTCAATGTTGATGCTTCATTACGGGAGTGAGACGTCACTGAATGATTTGATGAGTATTAAAAATGATCTAAATAATAAGCCGTCATCATCACCAAGGGCCACACAGGTGTCCCAAAGGTATGTTTGACTGTTTTGTTGAGTTAGGTCAGTTCATTTTCCCCTAATATTAGTTTAATGCAGTGGTTCTGAAACTGTGGGGCGTGACCCTCTAGTGGGGCGCGGAGGTATTACAGGTGGGGATTCTTAAAAAAAAAAAGCTTTATTAATCACACGGTGGTGGAATTATTCTCTGCATTTTACCATCCTTAGTAATTAAAGAGCTTTGTGCTGCTGTGAAGCACTCGGGCTTCAGTGTCTTGCTCAAGGACACTTCAACATGAAACTATGGGGAGAAAACAGGGATCCAGCCGGCTTACATGGTAATCTTTTTTGCCAAATATTAGTTATGTTTTGCACATATATACATTTATTTGCATAGTTTTAACAAAGTGATTGCACATGTTATTAGTTTTTGTCAGATGGAGCGATTTGGTTTACTTTTTTACTGGTTTCCTGGTTTACTTTGAAAAGGGATTTCACTTTTCTCAAAAAGTTGGACCATTTTGTTCCAATGTTGTTGGGGTGGTGGGGCCCGGACATTTTGCTTCCTCCAAAGTGGGGCGTGAAAGAAAAAGTTTGAGAACTACTGGTCTAATGCAAGTCAGAGTTTCACAAAAATCAAGACCCTTCCAGACTAATTCAGGACAAGGAGCCATAATCCTATGATAACAATCAGTGGCACCTGCTGTCCAGGGGCCCCAAATGGTGCTGAAAGAGGAAAACATGACTAATAATTAGTTTGTAAGAAGGGAAGTGTGTTTACAGATTGCAGTGGAGACAGTGAGTCATGTTCATTTGTCTGAGGAAGATAAACTGAAGAGTTAGCAGGAGCACTGAGCCTTTCCTTAGGGAACCACAGCATCTCAGCGCTTGTATGTTGTGTTTTCTATTATTGCTAAACCTGAACACTCCATGTAAAAATCTTCAGAGAACTAAAGATTTTCTGCTAAAATAAACAGAGTAAAGCAGTTTGATGCGGATGTTTGGTCAGCCATCTATTTTTTTGGTTTGCAAGAATGTCTTATTTTATAAAGAATGCACGGCTAATCCGTCCTACTGTCTCGACCTCGACAGCTTTATACAACACATGTAGACATCTATCTGCAGGAGATCGAAGCTAAAGTCCCAATCTATCATTGCGACACCGGCCCAAGACACACACTGTGCAAAGCACGATATTGATCAAAAAGGAACAGAAATGTGATGAACATTTAGACACGCATGTCACAGCCGGTGCTCAAGATCCGAGGACGTTGCATGTTACATTACCTGAGAGCCCACACTTGAAAAGACGGAGACAGAAGGGCAGACACCAAATTGAAAGAGTAAAATGACAACAAGATAAGAGGCATTGTGGGAAAAGGGAGTGTGCAAAGGTTGACTGAGTTCTCCGCCAACGGAGGGAAATCATCCAGGACATTGACAGAGCAGACTCACCGGTCTGTGACCAATTGAAGACGCTCAACGCAGACAGTAGCGTGTGTAGACATGAATGTGTGTTTGCTCACTTAATGGCTCCCACAGTGACATTGATTGATCATCACAGTCTCTCTTGGTCCATGTTTGAGTACTTCTACTGTGTGTGTGTGTGTGTGTGTGTGTGTGTGTGTGTGTGTGTGTGTGTGTGTGTGTGTGTAGGTGTGTGTGTGTGTGCACAGTTATACTGTTCATGTGAATGTCAAAGAGAGTACACATCCGTGTCCTCCAGTGGCTCTGAAGAAGCAGTGAACCAGGACATGAGAAAAAGTCCTCTTAAAATAAACAAAAAAACATCACACAGATAAACAGAACTGCTACACAGACAGACACACACATACACATGAGGTGATTTCCCACACAAAATCAAAACATCATCTTTCACGGACATGCCATTGGCCAATAAACACAGTTACACCAACTAAACGAACACGGACAGAGAGCTCTCTCTCTCTCGCTCGTAGATCAGGAGTCACTGAATCAGAAGCTAATTGACCTCCTTTATGAATCTTGACGGTTGTTAATAATTGAAATCGAACAATCTCAGTATAAGACAGGGAGGGATGGATACAAAGAGACACAGGAAGGGAGCAAACAAAATGAGAGGATGAACAAGTTGAGAGTGGGAGTGTAGCCAGAAAGAGGGAGAGAGCAGAGAAGAGAAACATTGGGAGGAAGAGAACGGAGGAGAGCTGAAGGAAAAGACGAGAGGAAATCAATACGAGTGAGATGGCAGCAAAGGAGGGAAAGAGGTCACAAATCACCCAAGCCAATACTGTGTGTGCCAATAATGTATGTGTGTGTGTGTGCATGTGTGAAGTCACAGGTCAGTGCGAGCAGACTAATAACCATTCACACTTTGGCTAATGGAGACAAAGTAAGTAAGCTAGTACACGATACGTCATTATCGCTCTTCAATAATGGAGATCTACTGAGGTCGTCCGCACGTTGCTTAGGCGAACACTGGAAATGCCCTTCACAATAAGATATGCCATCTGGACAATTTATTCTGCTTCTCACCTTAAATCACATTAATTCCGAAGATATGGTAAACACGTTGAAGCTGCTGTCACCGCTAATAATGCCACTGTATTAAAGGGCCTCTCCACAGGCGGGCGGGCAGGTTGCCTTTTGTTGCTTTGTTTGAAGTACTTTATTAAATGTTCCTTCCCTTCTTCGGGCAGAGGTGCAGGGAAGAGCCAGTTGGCCTCTGGGACCCCAGCCGCAGGTCGAGTTAGCCATGCGTGTCAAGGATACTGTGACAGGCAATGGAGCTGTTTAGGGAACCAAGCCTTTTGGAAGCTGACCTCGGTAACTCGCTGAGGCCGTCCCGCTGGCCCCTCCCCCGCCCTTGCCCGTGACCTTCACCTGGCTCACCAGTCCTCCAGATGAGGCTCGGTAAGTAAGTCATTTATTGAGCTGAAACACACTGCGCAGCCCATCTATTATAGAGAAAACAAGATGTTCATAACATCATGTATTCAAATTTCAAAACAAATTTGAAAGTGAAAAATATTGATACTTAAATGTTAGCGAGTTTCTGCAAGTGTTTTATTAATATATTTCATTTCTAGCATGCACTATACTAGAATATAGTGACTGCTAACTGAAATGGAGCTATTGGTAGCCCTTTAAACCCTCACCCTAACCCCTAATCCTATGTTAAGAGGTTGTACATGGGGATTATATAGTATTGTAGCCATGATATTTATGTTTAATTTGATACCTAACATGTTTTTATTAATTGTTTTATTTATTTATACCATGTTTTTTGCTTGTTTTTTGCTTGATTTGCTTGATTTGATTTGTACCTTATGACCTGATATACTGTATGTTATATACAGTATATCAATCAGTGAGCATGACTACAGAAGAGGCGTAGCCTTAGTACAGAAGTCACGTGTCATATAACTTAAGGTGGATTTCTGGCTTCACAAAGGTTGTGACTTACAGTCTCCTGAAGGAAAGTCTGGTGTTTTTAGACCCAGCCGGCCACCCGACCGCAGCCTACACAGACTTTGTACTTCATACTGTATACGGTGTCCTAGCTCACAATTACAACAAATGCATACAAAATGATTGCATGGGTTGTATGGAAACCATAGGGTATTATTTTCATAGGAGGTATTCTTTTTGTGTAACAAGATACAAAAAAAACATGTTAGGTCTTTGTTCTTTTGTTTTTGCCCTTTCCAAGGAGTTACTTACATTCAACCGTCTTTAATGAATCCTTGCTACCATCTTTTCTTTCCTTTTACAGCCTATAACAAGACAAAAAATGTATTTCCATCATTCGGTTTGAAAAACCTTCTGAATGTATTTTGGTGCGAGGCCTCACACACATACATTTCACGCTCGATTGATCAAAGTTCTAACTTTTGTATGTACATTTTTACTTTCTTTTTCTCGTACCTTCATCCACAGGTTCAAAAAGACAATGTTCCAAGCTGGATTTCCTTTTGTTGTATATAATAAAAAGATGAGATGAGAAACATGTGGAGAAAGAGAGAGTGAGAGTGAGCGAGAAAAGAGAAAGAAAACAGCCCAGCAGGATTCCTATCATCTTTCTCCTCAGTGTGACTCCCTGATATCTGTTGGCCTTTCCAGCCCTCTCAAAGGCACCCTCCATCAGCATCCCTCCATCATCCCCTACTTCTGTCCACTGCTTTCTTAAAGCCCAGGTGTTATCTACCTCTGCTCGCTCCGATTTCAGCCAGTGGAAATTAGAGTATAGTACAAAACAGCATGGAGTGAAGAGAAAGGAAGAGGAAGATAAAGGAAGAAGGAGAGGGAGATGATTGGACAGAGAGGGAGGGAGTGAGCAGGAAGGCAGAGAAAATAAAAGCAGTATGGGGGGCATGGCTTCTAGCTGTTTCTGTGAAACACCAGGAATGAAAGAGGAGAAAACAGCTTACGGAGTTTAGGTTTTCACACAGATAAACAGATAAACAGTGCACACACACTGTGCATTCACCAGGCACAGACCGACACTAGCTTTCTATGTGATTCCTTACAACTATATGCTGCATAATATTTATCTTGTATTCATAATCTCTTCATCACATTGTTCAAAGGTGACCTAAATGCTTTGCATGAGAGCAAAAATAAATGACTGTAGTCTCATTTATGCAGCTAATAACTTTCTTTTCTTTGTTGTTGTTTTTGCACTGCACAACTTTTAGTTATGCTCTGAAAAAACACATATAAATAGTGCAGTTGCAGCAAACCTTCATTTCAAATTCTATGTAAAAAAGAAAAGAGACAGCATGGGTGCATTTTAAAAATTAAAGGGCAAAGAGCCATTTTCCTGAAAAATGCTCCAAATCTCAACCGCTGTGGATATTGCATAATGTCACCAGCTTATTCATTTATTCATTTCAAACACATGTGTATATCTGTATGGATTATGTTATATTATAGAGATAAGTTTGCTGTATGAGTACAAAGTAGCATTAAGACAATCTTTTTTTTTATTGATTTAAATAACATTAATTAATTAATATTAATTAACTAACATTCTGATGGCTTGGAAAAATATAATTTGAGAATAACCTACACCCCATTTAAATACGTTGTGTTAGTTCAACACTTGTAAAATGATCAAACTTTTGTAAAAAAAAATAAAAAATAGATTGTTTAATGCAGCTGCAAGTGAAGAAAGAAATGGACTCAATTTCAAAATAAACAGATGTTTTGTTAGCTGGCTGGGTGATCCTGATCCTGAAAAAAAGCTCAGTGTCCATCACATAGACGTACGAGAGCCGAAATCTACGGGCCATTAATTGAACAGAATTTCCTCTCAGTAACACGTTGTGTGGACATCCAGCAGCTAACAAATGAACTGCTGATGGGAGACTAATAAATGAGCTGCAGCTGTGTGTGATATCAGTTATGAACATTGAGAGATGGGAGGAAAAACGAGAGGAAGGAAGACGATGGATGCTTATTGTACATACACATACATCATCTCTCACATGTGTCTTAAGGAAACCCCCAAAGGCTGTGGAAGAAAGACATTCATCCCATTTTGTTGTAATCAATGATTTCAATCAACTCCTCGTGTCTATAATATCGATAAAATGTGCAGATGTTTGTACCTTCACTGACATGAAGTACAGCAGCGCAGAAGAGCTACTGATTTCTGATGAGAGAACCTCTTTGGTACCTTTTTTTCCAACTTTTCTTCTTTTCTTTTTCTTTTAGATAAGTTCCTATGCTTCTGTGTTTATTTAGCACCACAAAAGAGTTGTGCGACACATCTTTCGCAAGAACTGTTGCAAAAGTTAAGTTGTGTATATTCCTCACTTTGTGACTCAAGGGACATCTGCTAAGTTGCAGTGAATTCAAGAGGTTGTTTCCACTGAGCTCTGACTGCAAAATGGAAATATACCTAAATATTGAACAGCTGTTGTCATTGTTTTTTATGTAAATATCAAGCTCCACTTTGTGAATATGTTTTCTGTGCCTTCACATCCAGAAATGTGGGTGAAAATGTAAACATACAAGTTCAGATTTTTGTTCCCAAAGTTCTCCCATCGTATTCTACAAGCTATTCACATTCATTTCTTTGTTTGTACCAGCTGTTTCACCTCCATCAAGTTAACTTCCTGGAGGTTGTTACATTTATTCCTTGACTATTCATGTGTGTCAGCTGAACCAGGGGGGACATCAAGCTGTCCTGCTCTGTTGTTTCTGTCTCCATCTTGGGTTCAGAACTGTAGCAGAAGCACTGAGCCAACCAGGACACCAAAGACGCTGTATACACACACAGCAGAGTGGCTGCAGGGTGTGCTTTTTGACACAAGGGGAGATCTTTGGTGGGAAAGTTGATATGTCACCGTGGGATGAGACAGAAGCAACACTTCTGCTGCCTCTCAATTACAGATGGACACACAGACAAATATCAAAGAGCGGGTGCACAAAATCGGTTCCACATTTTGCTCCGTTTCCAGAAAATAAAACGGCGATTCACACACCGACACGCTGACTTGTGCTACTGTTGACCCCCGCGGTGTGGCTCCTTCAGCAGGTCCTGCATGGTTTCAAACTGTTTTTAGCCTCGGTTTAATCACCAACTCTGGGGACCCGGACTCATTAAGGAGCAGGTGGAGACCCATAAGCCGAGCTCATGTCAACCTTAACTCTAAGAAACCAGGTTGTGTCGGTCTTTGTCATCCTGCCAAAGCAACAGCATGATTCATCATTAACTAGCCGGCGGAGTAATACAGTGTGCTGTCAAGTGACAAGCGCGGACCTGGCCGCAGTCCAGTACATGACTGTGGATCCTATTAAACTGTCCCGTGAACATCACAGTACCGCCACAGCGGCGGTGCAGCTGTGTACACTCGTCTGACACGTGACCTCGATTTCGGTACAAACGGTAAACATTGGAATAATAGGTTTAACCTGTTTGCTTGCAGCGCACCAGTGAGGCCACACGGCAACCTTTTGGACGAGCGACAATTTTTATATTCCACCGAGTCCAATCTCATCATTTCCTCATCTCTCATCAGGGCCGTAAAAGAGATGCAGGCTAAGAGGTCAACTTCAATTCAGAGAGGGAAAACAGGGACTTCATTTTCATTTACACGTGTGCACTTTCGATTTGTGACAATATTTTGTTTAATTGTCTGCTCACCGGGACGCCAGTCGAATACCAGCGCTTTGTTAAACCCTTCGGCGCCTGATACCGATGCACGAGGCACCCTGTAGCATCTGTATGGGACGCACCTCTCCTTAAAGTAACTAAAGACCTGTCATGGTTTGAGTTTTTCTTGTTTCCTGTTTTATTTTGAAGTCGGTGTCTCTCGTGTCCTCTGTTTCCCTGCACTTCCTGCCGCTGTGATCGTGTGCTGATTGTCTGCCCTGTGCCTGATTGTTTTCTCCTCCGTCTAATCACCTGCAGCTTCCCTGTGTCTATCGAAACCCTGTTTGTCCCCTCCCCCATTGTCAGATCATTTGTTTAGGTTTGTGGTTCGTACTGGGTGTATGCACGATTCCTCTTTTTTTTACCTCTGCCTGTTTTTTGCTTCAGTCTTTTGGAAATCAGTCTTGTTTTATTTTGTGGAGAAATATATTTACTTTGCACACTGCATCGTCACTTGGCTCCTCTTTCCCGGAAGTCACCACGTGACAAGATTGATAAAACAAGTCACACAGGGTGGGAAGGGAGGCAGACAGGGCAAAGATACGCAGGACTATGAGAAGACTGTTTTTTAAATTGAAATGACAATGTTTACCATGCGTTCACTGCGAGCATCAGAGAGCAACGACAAGGAGGCGGACAGTTAAAATGAGCACGGGCTCCAGCGTATAGATATTAGGAGTAAAAATGATACCCGTTGTAGGAATTTTTAAAAGTGTAAAGCATACATATTGTACTCCGTTTCCACCCACTTCATTATCAGTTTCTTTTTTTTCTTCTTTTTTTGATATTTGCCAGCAAAGTGCCAACAATTTGCGTGCGTGCAAATTAACTCGTATGCTATTTTAAACAGTGTTTCTTCGTGTTTTATGTTATAAACAGTGTTCCTGTCAGTGAACTGGCACGCAGTTGCACTTAACTTATCAGTCTTTAGTGTTTTGTGCCACCAATGTTGTCTGTCGAATGTCCTGAAATATTTTTTTTTACTGAATACCCGCTCTTCACAGCAATTTTCTTTAGATGTCTTTTCCCCCCCATCTGTTCTTTTCAAAGAACGATCTGATGCGTCTATTTTCTATTCACTCTCTGCTTAGACGTCCTCATATGTTTGTGCGTTTGTGACTTCACTCACCTGAGTTTTCGTCCACCCTTTCCTCCACAGTGTGGTCCTTCTGATGGACCCACTCACTGTTGCACTTGAAGTAAATCTGCGTGGCAGGTGTTGCCTTGCAGTAGAGATTGACGGGTTTATTCTTCACGATGTAGCCTTCGTCGGGTTCGAACAAGAAGTGAGGTAACGGCTCCGGAGGGTCGGAGGGGAAGGTTTCCGGGAGTTCGCTAAGACTCAGGAAATCATCATCATCTCTCACTGCGGGAAGAGGAAAAGAGAAGGATTAGAATTATGACAGAGCCTGTTCTAGATTCTCACAGCTCAATCTGTGTTTGACTGGCATGCTTTGAGAGCGAACAGGGACCGACGTTTGTTCAGGGGAAAAAATGCAGCTTTGTTTATTATAGTTGTGGGATTTAGAGCAGTGCGCAGCATTGTATAGGACAAAGTCGTACTCATTTGATCACTAATAAGGAGCCATATGTCTCAAGCCGGTGACCTGGACAGAGTACAATGTTCTTCCACTCAGCCATTAAATACAAAATTAAACAGCACCTGATTGCCGAGTCCATTAGTGGAAACCTTCGGGCCATCATGATTTTCGCTATGCAGAAAAGGGCATTATGGGTAATCTCAGGTCTCAGAGGCTCACAGAGGAACCAAGGCGCACACATCCCAAATAACATAACGTTAAAATAAGTTTGCAAAGTGTTTATAAAAATATGTATTTGTACCATTGACTCTTGCCTCATGACTGTCTGAAAACCATTCATTTTGTGGCGCAACACATACATTGGAAGTGAAGATTCATTCACAGCTATTAAGCTATAATAGAGTCCTTCATTTTGGCCTCTCTGCCATTCTGCTCTCTCGTTCTTGCTATTATTCAAATCGTACTAATTTCCGGGTGAATCCAGTGTACCAATCCAGTAATTGCTGCGGTCCCATTCATGTTAGTTTGGCTTGCAGAGAAATTGCGCAGTTTTCAAAAGGTCAGCGCCTTGAAACAACAACAAAAAAATCGGAAACCGACCGAGTGCTCATTCGGCCGAACCCAAGAACTTTATCCTCTTCCAATCCGCTACCTCTCCTCCACTGTCTTTTCAGCCTGTCCAAACTCCACGGCCACCTGCGGCCTCAATCAAAGGGACACCACGGATGTTTTGTCACCAGATTGCCAAGGTCACCAAAACACAGAGGATTACAAGAGCAGGTGGGAGGGACAAGAAGGGGCTTTTCTTTTTTCCCTCCGATAGACACGCATACATACAAACACAAGGCACATAGATTAACAGTTCATCCACACACACACACACACACACACACACACACACACACAAACTTTTGTGACTTCCCTCCACTCCATCATCATGCAGTTTCACACTGTGTGTATGTGCTTCCTGGTGAGCGGCGACTCATGCTAAAATGTTTTAACACACAGACCGTTTTTTTTACACAGCTTCAAGGTTTTTCCTCTCCCATGTGTCAGTCACACATAAACACCCCTATAAACACAAACACAAAATACACATTCTTGTCCCCTAACTGTGAGTGTGGCCCTTATCTTGGGGAATAGGGCTGTGGGCTTCAACTAAAAGCTGCTTAGGTAAAACAACAAGACACAAATAGTGGAAAGTGAGTAGGCAGCATCCTCACTTTGATGTCATGAAGCTGGCATTTTCTCTCATAGTTTTGCAATTAGTTTACAGAGTATGGAAATTGGGAGACATTTCCACAGCATCATTTCATTAACTGGGAAATGTTCCCTTACTTTTGGTTATTTATCCAGTGTCATATTCACTCATTTCCCCATCAGGCCCGTGCAGCAGCGCTTCCTTCATTTTTTTCTTTTTTCTTTTGCTATTTCTCGTTGCTTTATGTCTCTCCACCGCTCTGCTTTACACCCTCCTCCTAGCCCTCCCTCCCGATTTTCACTTTCACTTTCACTGCACCCCCAACACCCATTCTCACCCTCATCTGTCATTCAGAGAGCTAGGAGGGGTGTGGGGCTAGGACGGGGGATGTGAGGGGGGGGTCATTGCTCTGAAGCGACAGCTATTAAATATTGATTGGCACAAGAAACATGATAGCCAGAGAAAAGGGTGGGTGGAATGGAGAAAAAGGGGAGCGATGGAGTGAAATTTTCCCATGAACAAAAAGCTTTGTCTCAGAAATGCCAACTATTTTCCATCCCTGCCTCTCCGGGTCTTTACTCTTCCAACTTCTTTTTCCCTCCCTCCCTCCTTCCTCCTGAACCTTTTCCTTTCCTCTGGCGTCTCCTCCTCCTCCCCCCACTGCTCTCTTCTGATCTCCTGACAGAGTGACTTACTGGTCCTAACAGCCCACCTCATAAACGTCTTTCCTGAACGCTGTCATCAGTAATGGATGGTTGTAGCATGAACAATGTCCAGTTTCGATTTACGCCATGTAGTAAATATGCACTGGGGGCAAAAAAACACATTTATTCCCTCGCTCGCGCCTGTAGGCCTGCCCACTTCCGAAAACCGACAAAACCCAACCAGTAAATGTCTGTATATCTGCTAAGAGGGATGTCATCAGAAGTGGACAATCAAAGATTCAGCATCAATATACCATGAAGAGAGAGATCGATGGATAAATGACAGAGGTGACAAAAGAAGAAATGGAAAAATTCAATTTGCCGTAAAACCAACAACAACGAGAAGTCCACTCATCGGCGTACATTTGGTTGTGGAAGGTAGGAACGTCTGTGTTGGTGAAATATATATATATATATATCAAACAGTTGCATCATTTTAACACCCAATAGTGTTTCTGGTGGGGTGTGTGCACAGTTGGCAGGTTTGTGTTTTTGCTGTGCTAAACGAGTGAAATGGAGAGTGAATGAGAGAGATATGGGGGATACTACCACACTTTAAAGAAAAACCTCCACCCTCGATGCCCCTGAACAACAATGCTGACACTGCACCATCTTTCAAAATAACACATATTTTCAAGACTCTGAGGTTGAGAAACTCGGAGGTATGCGACCGTGTCTGTGTCCTAAAGCAAGCCAAACGCAGCCATATAGGGTCAAAATGCCTCATGGGTGAGAGTGTGGCTTTGTGTGTCTGTGTAACTGTGCGTTTGGGTTTTGTGTTCTCTGTAAGTGGCCTACGATGTGTATCAGTGCAGTAGCCGTGGAAATCATGAGATCATGCTTCTTACCCCCTTATCAGTTAGTTACAATCTGCAGCAGCTGCGAAAACATGCACGCAAACAGAGAAACAGGCATTCACACAGACAGACACACACACACATACGCATGCACACACACGCACACACATACATATACGGTAACACGCTTTTAAAACTATTACCCCTTCACCTCTTATCTTCTCCCACAACCACTATCAACAAAACAACTAAGAGAACGAAGCAGGAATGACACACTTGTGCTGCCAAAATGCACAACTCACACAAGTCACACGCATACAAATGAAACACAAAGGCGCCAAAAACATCTACGCATGCACACGAGAACAAAAAGAAGAACAACAACCACACACAAGCTCACATATTTCTCTTCTTTCATGCTATCGCTCTTCCTCTCAGAGTCTCTCTGTTATGCCGCACAAACACACACATCCATTGTTTCACAAACACAGGAACATACAAATGCCCATTCTTGGTGCTCATATTACCCAGAACTCCTGCCCACAGAATGTCTGCCGACATTATCCCCCAGAACACAAATGCACATTCACTCTTTATTATAAACACATTCGATTGAATAGAGCTATTCGATTCTGGAAAAGGTTTAAGGAGTTTAGGGCCATTGAGGGAGAGCTGGAAAAGAGCGATGGATAATGGGAGAGCAGGGAGCTGGTGTATCACTGCGCTGGAATTTGATGTACGATGCCGTCTATTTCCACCCTGACACACACAAACACAGAAAAACACAAACACACAGGAAAAAAAAAGATACGAACAGAAAAGATGCAAGCAACCCCACAAGACCACGTCTTCATCCAAGCACGCACACAAGCATGCGGCACATAGCAGGATCACACATGCCGGTTGCTGATCAGATTATTCCATTTCTCATGGATACCGGTACTCAGTCTCTCCCGCTCTCCCTCAACAGCTCTTTCATACTATATTGATAGTGTTGCTTTCAGAAAATAACAAATAGATTTTATAATTCTTTCTTTTGAAACCTTTTTTTTTCTTCTTTTTTTTCTAACGCAATAGTGTTCACGTCTACTCTTCCACAATTTGAGTTAGACCTTCCATTTCTGAAGGCATTTACAAAATCATGGGTAGCATTAGTGTGTTGGATGCTACTGTACTTCTAGGAATGTCCTTGTTGGAAAGAACAGTTATTGAGATGAGCATTTTCTATCTGAATAATACTGGACTTTTTTTTTCAAGTCTTTATTGGTATTTCTTTCAGCGGCGCATTCCATTGTATTTTTGCAAAGCCTGTTTTACTCAAGGAGTTTTTTTTTTGTGTTGCAAGCACAAAAGAACAAATACAATCACTCATTGGAACAATTTCCATTTACAGTTTGTTATGTCAAGTCATTCGGGAACTGTTTACAACACCAACAAACACAAAACACGAGGACACAAAAAAAAAGACACTTCCTGTAATCAAACACTTTTAACATTCCGATATTTTGTTGTTTTTCCTCTCCTTCATGTGCCTTATGTTTTTGTTCTTCTTCTCTTTCCTTCATCTAGTGAGCTAGGTCTCTCTCATGTTGTTTTCAGATGATAGCTGGTTCAGCTGACGGCGATAAAGCAAGGACCAGCACAGTGAACAGGTGTGAGGGCGTGCGCTTCTCAGAATCAATCTGTTTTTAAAGAAGACGTCAAGTTGAACCACTTGGCATAGCTTGCCTGGGAATCACACACATTGTCCCGGAGAGTCAGATCCCTTTTGAAACCAGGTGACCAGGCATCATGCACTGGAAACTTAATCAGGCGCTTATCCTCAAATCGGCACGATGATGAAATTCACATTATTCAGGACACGAGCAGACGTGCAAATTTAGAGAACTTAATGGCTCTATTATCGATGCCCAAAGGGATCATTGGACTTGCATCTATTAGTAGTCCTAGTGAAAGTAGGAGGAGTAGTAGTAGTATAGTAGTAAAATGTGATATATTTTGGGCTGTCCTCCACTGAAGAAATTATTTGATTTACACTTAAGCAATTTTCATGTTCATGTTCAATGAATTGATTTAATCAACTGATCGTTTTCTCCACAATTTATCAAAGAAAAACAACTCTGTGTTCAACAGAGATGTTTCTTGGAAATGAGTCATCCAGCATGAAAAAAGCATAATAAACGGACTAAATCGACGACAGAAACCTTAGTTGAAACGACCAATAAGTGGCATTATGAATTGACCGACAGAACATATCTTTACAAAGATTATCATGGTACATTTTTGTTACGAGTTAATGATTAACCTCTTATGGTGATTTCTGGTCCGGACGATGTTGTGTTCAACTGCATTACATTGCATTGTTTCTAATATTTGGTTGTGTTTTTGTTTTTTTTGGCGTTTTAGATTGAACTTAATACAAATGAACGTCTGCAATATTTCACATGGTCCAGGAGGTCTTTAAAGATTGGGTTGCTAACCGTGATGACAGAAGTAACCCTGGGAAGATATAATACAGCACAGCACACTCCTTGTCATAGGCAATTATATCTCCACCAGGCTTTCAGGGCGATACCAGGCAATTCATCATAGTAGAGAGTAGTTGAAAGCCAGCTAGAGCGTCTTAATGTGGGAGCAGAATGTGACAGCTGGTTGGCGTCCTCTGACTGCATCATGTGTGTGACATGTAAGGCCCCCAACTAAAGCCTGGAACTAGATTGACGACGCTAGCGGCAGAAAGGGTGACTCCGTCAGGCCACAGCTGGCCTTAGTTAAGAAAGAGGCCAAGAGAGAAATACATCTGGGGTTTATGACGCATAACATATACTGCCATCAGGTCTATACATTGTAAATAATTAGGTTCAAAATGTATCCATACATTGACACAGTGGTGTACAGACCGTGAATTCACTGTGTGAATAATTACATGTATACTCACCAACAGACACACACATTTGGTGGCAGCCACTGACAGTATATGAATACAAAACCCGCAGAGCCACACAGACACACAAACACACAGGAAAGTGGTGGCTCTGATATGCATATTTTATTTATTCCCAAATTATAATTCTGTAAGCGGCATTGCCTTCAGTTATCAGGTCAGAGCACAGCCAAAGTGCATATTAGTGTTTGTGTGTGTGTGTGTGTGTGTGTGTGTGTGTGTGTGTGTGTGTGTGGAAGGAGGCCTATCAATGTGCATACATTATTAAATATAAATACTGTAAGTCTCTGCAATAGTATATGTTTATGCATTTGCATTTCTGCATGTGTGGTGCGCTTTTTATTGCCTACATAGTTGAATATTAAGTGTGTTTTGTACATCTGAATATGTGTGAATATACAGTCGGGGAGTATTTAATGTTGTATGGCAGCCTAGAGGTGACTATGCAGAGGTCAGTATGAGTCTATTATAGCTTTGCTGAATTTCTATGCACTCTAATCGTTTATTATGAAGTGCCAGCATGCATGCGTATTTCAATGCCTTGTTTCTGTTGTCCCTTAAGTCAATAAAAGTCTGTGTTATGACTTAACATCATGCTTTAATTAACGTATGTATTCAAACGCTCATTACTGTTCATTTAGTACGATTTCTCTTTAGTTTTTAGCCGTGCTAGCGGCATGAATAGAAGGATGGTTGGTCACGCGGTCGCCACTTTGGGCTCGACTGAAATTCCTCAACAACTGCTGGATGAATTCATATGAAATGCATGATCCCCAGGGGATGCAGCCCGCTGACTCTGATGATCATACAACTTTTCCGGAACCACTTTTTTTTTTCAGACGTTGCAACAAACTCTAATTAAGCCTCGTAATTATTTGCCAGAAATATCAGACAACGAGCAAACACATCAATGGGGTTAGAAGTTTCTGCAACACTCCAATGAACTGAAAAAAAAAAGCGAGATTGGTGTTAAAAGCCGATTTAGTTAATCAGAAGGATCTGAATCTCTTTATATCACGAGGTCTAGAAGCCCCAGATGAAATGGGAGTTATTAAACTATGAAAGGGTAGAATGACTAAAAAGATTTATTATCAAGGGAAGAAAAACAATCCTCTCTACTGCACTTGACTCGAGGCGTAAACACCATCTCGGGCGCTGCTTGCTTGAGAGTCAGATTGAAACTAGGACACACAGTTGGACATACATTACACGTCCTATATGCAATCCAGCACAGCCACTTTACGGACAGGCGCAGCTGATGAGTGGGTGTTTGCAGGTAGGCAGTGTGAGAAAACTGAGAGCTATTTTTCATGGTTGTCTCTGCCAGACAGTACGTGCACACACACACACACACACAGGACTGTATGTGCATCCACGCTCGTCCTGAATGACAACTGCTACAGCTATTGTTAGTTCCTCCATTGTTGTTCAGCGGCTCTTTCTTCCTCTATCATTGTCTTCTCTCTTCCGCCGTCTCTCTTTTTCTCTTTGTCTTACTCTCTCCCCTCAAGCATGTTTCCTTGCTTCAAGCATCTTTCAACATGTGATCTTTTCAGCGCCGCAAGATTTTTGGAAAGCAGCTTCCTATACTCGGAGGGAGGGGAGGGCAGTGTAACATGAGGTACAGTATGGCGCGCTATATGGACGACTGCGCAGCAAGCACGCCTCGTTTGTCCTGAAATGACTGTTAAGCCAGCGCTTATCTCCAGTTTCTGCGGCGCGAGTCAGCTTAGGTGTCCTGATACAGCTCACTGGACAGCACAGGATGGTTCAAAGTGAGGGGGTTAATATCTGATTCCTCCCTTTTAGGGTTGAGCACCAACCGATGAGGCTGTGGTTACAGTTTTTCTCCGTGTCTTACATCTGACTCGTTACGTGGGTGGAACCCAAAACGTCAATCTCGCCGCGGCCAGCTGAGAAGCATTCTGTTTCGGTCCTCAGCTATGTTGCTGGTTTTGATTCCACCTCATCCCGCTGAACGAGGTCGCTGGTATGGGAACCAGCAATGCAAGGCCGTTTAGGTCAAGTCGCTTCCCTGAACCTGTGTTCAGTCATGACAGGTAAAAAGAACACAAGACCACACTCAAGAAAATACATTTGCCTTATTTAAATGTACGCAACCAGCACCAACGAACCCAGCAATATTATATAATAATATTAAAAAAGCTATCCGCCGAGGAGAGAAACCACATGATCAGTCAGGGGAAAATAATTATAGTCATTGGAACTCATTTCACAATCATGAAACACAGTTATCTGTAATGCACAAGTCTCACTTTGTATTACACACACCCCACATATCCACATGCAGATGGAATATCTCATTCATATGCATAGTCTTATGTAAGCTTGTGGGGCTACAAACTTGTGCGAGTTGCTGTGTAATGTTATCTTCCAGATGGATTTTGTCTCCCTTACCCCAGGCCTGAGGGAAATGCAAGGCTTCGCTTTCATTCATGTAGTACTATCACAGCTCAGCATCGCTATTAATACGAGCAGCCGGCGCAGGGCCGTGCATTAGAATATCAAAACATTGGCCGGGGAAGGACTTCTATTTTCAGGGAGATAGGATACGGTTTTTCTGGGTGGATGTCGACTGATAGTTGCTGGTTGTGTGCACATCCGTGCTCTATGATCCACATCTCCCACTAACCACCTGGCTCTCTCTCTCTCTTTCTCTCTCTCTCTCACTCAGTGTTCACCGTGTGTGTCTGCATTTTTTCCACCTGTCAGCATCTCTATATGAAGGTCTATCTGTCTTCATGATTACTTTTGTGTTTCTCTATCTGTAGAAAAACCTCCCTCTGCCCCCTTTTTCATCTTGGTCCGTGATGTCTTTCCTGATTCCAATAGAAAACCTGTTTGTGTTCACGTTTTTTGCTGCGCGTTCTTTCCCTCCGTTTTTTTTTTTTTTATTCGGTTCTTTGCAGCTGAGTTCTGCTCTTCTTTTGCTTTGGGGGAATAGTTTAGTTTTCCTTCTCTCTTTGGCCACTTCCCCAGGGGTGGACTTCACAGTGACCCCTCCCCACCCAGCCTTCCTGATGATGTTCGTCTTTTTTTTTTCTTCTTCTGCTCTTCTGTGTTTCCATGTTTTCCATTCTTCTTCTCTCCTATCAACTATCTCCTCATCTCTATTGCTTTTTATTGCTCCTCCTGTTTCCTTCTGAAGGGAATCAAAACACCATGTTGAGCCTAGTTTATTAGATTATCTATTTGGTGAGGAAACACACACACACACACACACACTCACTCACTCACAAGCATACAATAAAATAATGAAGATGGCCCTCAACTCAAATGATAAAGAACAGCTTACAGGCTTATTCCATTTGAAGATTTTCCCATATTTTGGCTATTTCATTCAGAGCTGAAGATAAAATTGGATCAAACATTGCACTGCTTATGCCGTCTCCATCTGGAGGCTCACTGTCTCTCTCTTGCCTTCTTATCCCTCCTCTACCATTTCTCCTTAACACCCTCATGCTTTCCGACCGCACGACTCTGTTTCTTTCCCTCGCCTAGCCAACCTCTCCTTCTCCCCTGCTGTCTTCCTCCCATCTTCTCAGTTCTCTCTCTCTCTCTCTCTCTCTGGCGCCTTTCCACACTTCCCACTCTCATCTCCTATCCCCATTTCTCGCCTCCCCATCTTCACTTCTTCCCCCGAACACTTTGCCTCTCTGCTTTGCTCTCTGGCATCTTTTCACTCGCCGTGCCCCTTCAATATCTTCCTTCTTTCAGCCTTCCTCTCTCCTTTACTGCTTCATCTCAAACTCTTCTCTTTTTTTCCCACCATCTCACTTGCTCTCTATACCCCCTCCCTCTTCAGGTCACTATAAATAGAGCCTCGAGGGGGTTTGATAATGGACTTCTGCCTCTGACCTTATTACGCACATTACTGACCATACTTCTCTCTCTCTTGCCTTCTCTCTCCTGCACTCACAGACAGTACACAATTGTTACTCCAATCCATCCTTTATCTCAATAATGCACATGCCCACTTTACTCAAAACTATAGGCTCGAGATGGTAAATCTATTTTGATCCAGCGCCACCATTAAATCTTTGTTCTTTCGTTCCCCCGCTCTTAACCACAGCTTTTTCCTTTGCCGTTCATTTTCACAATGGTTCTGTTTTGTGGATCCCACATTTTGTCACAATTAATTTCCTCTTTCACTTAACAAGATTTAACATCTGGGATTTGTTGGAGTATTATTTATCTTCTCCAAGGTTTTTCTTTCCACCATGAACAACGGAAAAAAGAATCTTAATTTGTTCTTGAGCGGACATAAAAAACACATCATTAGTGTTGCATTCTTCCTTGAAACTAGCGGCTTTGGTTGCAAGCTAATGAGCTAGCTCACAGCTAGTGTTACAAATCAGGTTTAATGATAAATACCAGCAGAGCAAGCGTGCCATTTTGGTTCCTAGGGTGCCAACTTGGGGAATTTTGGTTTGCCATGGTGTGAGTCAGATGAGGAAGAAAATACTGAAGTCCAAAATGTCAAGTTACTCCTCTGACACCAACCCCGTGGTCTTTCTGACTGATCCTCTGCTGCCAGAGTCCTAATTAACTTTTATCTTGGGTCCGCTAGCCTCACAAGTACTGGTCTCTAAAATGAGCTGCGCTCAAGCTTGTGGGAACTAGAGCAGTGGTTTCTGAGCAGGGGCGCAACGATCTCAAGAGTGAGACTGTGTGTGTGGGGGTGTGGGTGTGTGTGTGTGTGTGTGTGTGTGTGTGTGTGTGTGAGAGAGCGAGAGAGAGAGGGAGAGAGAGGCCTTATTCTATTTTCAGCTTTATTTTGGTCAAATCCGAAAGCATTTATAAATTACACAATGGGCTTTGAATTGGTTTCATCTTCCTTTGGGGCAAAACACATTCCAAAGCCATAAGAAACTGAATCACTGATAAATTCAAGTGACAAAAAAATCTTGGAGAGCATGAATGAAACCTGTCATGGAGGTTTTACAGTATTTCACAGCCCGAGCTCAACATGACCTGAAGGTATCGACATACTGGAGCTGGGCTCAGAGCTAAACCATAAATCATACTGCCACACATTAAATGTCACAATTAGGTATGATTTTAAATAATTCAATTATACATTGATTTACACTGATTACATTGACATTCTCCTCGTCTCATTTGAACGTTTTGAATCTGGATGGTTAGTCACTGCAGAACGTAAATAGTTTGTTATTTAAGCCTGCATTAAAAAAAAATGAAAATATTATATATATATATATTTTTTTTTTTTAATTTCCCAAGAGTAATATGATAGAAGACATTTCCCTTGTACGGAAACACATAAACGTCATACATGATTCACCACATGAGACGTGTTAACAGTGTATTTGCTATTCATAGCGAGCACTTTTGTAAGAACATTAAAAAATAATTTCATACATATAGTTCCGTCTAGGACACTTTAAACATTCATCAAAACATGACCTCTCCATGTTCTTGGTGCTATAAACAGTGCTTGTGAGCAAAGTTCTCGGTTCTCGGTGCCACAGCGGGCAGTGTGTACAGTAAGTGCCCTAGTTGTTCACTCACACTTAAATTAAACACAGCCTCCAGTTCATGGCGGACTCCTCCAGAGAAAAACAGACTCGTGTTGGTGCGGGTCAGCGTGCTATAGGAGCGCCTGCTCTGTTGTGGCATTGGTTTGTTGACTGGTGGTTGATCGCTAACCATTCTGACATGTGGCCCAGATGCAACCCATTGATGCTGGTGAGCGCACAAACACCGGTGAGTCTCGAAGGCCCGGCTATGCAGTTCAAAGCTGTGGGAGACTTGACAAGCTCAAATGGCAGCCGCCGATGAGACTACCAAATGTTTTTAGAGCCGCAAGAGGAATAATGAGTAACTTCTGACAGTAAAGTCTCTCCACCTAAAAGAGAGATCTTGACTTTATTCTGAAATATTTCCCTTTTTATCTTTTCCAAGCACTCGGGGCGGCAGAGCAGTGTTATGAGTGGGGGGAGTGGGGACCATCCCTAAAATAGAGAAGAGTTGAAGCCCTGTGGCTCCTTGTTTTCACAATCTGCAGTGAGGGGCGGCTCTACGGCTGAGGCTGAGACCTGGACAGTTCAGAAGAAAACATTACTGTGGTAAAAAAAAAAAAAGGTTTAACTCAATTATTTTGGAGAAACCAAGCTGTGAGCGTGAACTATTAATGAAAAAGAATGTCCATCAAACTGTGCATTCACAACAAAGGGAGGAACATTGAAGTTGTTCAGAACAAGTTCTTCAGTTTCAACCTGGAGATAGTTAAGAAGCCGTTATATGAGACCTTAACTCCCACCACACTAAGTCATTCCACCACAAAACAAACAATGACATCCGTTCTGTACCATATTAGACAGCTTAACCGTAGTTACATCAAAGGGCCTGACTTAAGGTAGTGAAAGGGCTAATGTTCAGGGCTGTTACTACATCACTTCATATTAAGTTTACTACTGTGGTGGAAACACGGCTGAGGTTGTGCGCTTAATCTTGGGTCATTACCTTTTAGGATTCATTTCCATGATTCATTTCCATTTAAGCTATCCTGAAACACAGTCACTCTGCGGTTAATTATCTATTTACAAATCTCATATTAGCTGGTCAGAAAATAGATCACAGCCAAGTATAAAGTTCAGATTAAGTTCATATGGAAAGGACCTGCATGCGTCATTAACTTTCACTTGACTAGATCGGGGACCAGATTCTTAACCGGCGGTCACCGTGCTGAGGTACGCTGTGCATTAGCAACACATCGCCCTACATAAACAAGAAGGTTAAGGGTTCAAATGTGGAAACAGTGAAGTTGATTCCATTCCTCCAACATGTCCGCTGGCTCTATTCTCTTCTGTAAAAGAAATAAATATGAGATCAGTTTCTTTTTGAAGCTGCTGAATGTTCCACTTTCACACATTACACAATCACATGTAGACAACAAGCTCAAGTTCAAATATAAAACTGTTACGTGCACTGCTTGTTGCGTCAGTGCATTGTGCTGGGCTTCACAATAACATTAAGAGCATACACATAGAAGGCCATCACAAAGTAGAGCGATGCCTGGAAATGGTCACACGACTGAGCAAGCCAAAAGGTTAGAAAGGTCAAATATTCAAGAGAAGGAGTGACTGAGTCACTCTGTTTAGATGTATGGATATGTTGAAAGGCTGGAAGCTGAAGGCGCCTCGGGGCTACCAGTGCTGCATGACTGGCTCTTTTCAGTGAGGCCCCACATAAAGAGGAGCAGTGAACAGAGAATATAACAAGAGGTTAGTTAACTGGGGTCACAAGGTCAAAAGTGATGAGGCTTTTAAGAGTGAGTGTGTGTGTGTGTGTGTGTGTGTGTGTGTGTGTGTGTGTGTGTGTGTGTGTGTGTGTGTGTGTGCGCGTGTGTGTGTGTGTGTTTAGGTGAGCTATGTTAAGTCTGCAAGTGTAAGCTTTGTGTGTGTATGTGACTGTGTGTGTGTGTGTGTGTGTGTGTGTGTGTGTGTGTGTGTGTGTGTGTGTGTGTGTATGAGTGAGCCATAAAGAAAATGAGCTTCATGATGAAAGAGCCTGTGTGCAGGTGGATGCTGAGGTCACAAGTTGAAATGTTGTGCGGGGCTACTAGAGAAGATGCTCCGCATGACTGGATGTGTTTGCAGTAGGTTTCCCTGTCAGAAAGCTGATGAATGGGTTTTAAGTGATTCAGGCTCGTAAGCTCAGAGGTAATGGACTACAGCTGAGTGAGGCTTTACTGTTGTCTTCAGAGGGCTGGCATGTGGAAATGATATGCTTGTATACGGTGTACATTCTGACCAATATTAATAAAGCCATCAAACGTCCTTGAAATGTTATGAAGTTTTGTTCATGAAGTCAAATATTGAGCGAATTCAAAAGTGCAGCGTTTCACTCAACCCTTTCAAATATTTACAGGTTAATTGCAGCTAAATATATGTTTTAATGTTCAAGAGTTAAGGCACTGGAAAGGACCATGCAGAACTACAGCACTGTACCCGAGCACTTCACAATTGACATGCTGGGAAAAACTGATTCGGGATGCAGGGAGACGGCACTGAGTGACATTAGTGCCCGATGCATAGCCTGGTTTCCATCCAAATGTGGTGCAAATGAATTTCAACTTAATTTCCAGAACATTTTTAAAAGAAAATGCAAAAGACTTTAAGCTTACATCGACCATTCTGTGGAAATTATATAAGGAAAAAGAGTTGATGCCGGTAATTCTCCCATTCTTCTGACATTTCAGAAGAATATCAAACGGTGGAAAACAACAATGAAAACATGGTGGAAATGTGGCATATCTGTTTGTTTCATGAATTTATTTGAGAAGAAATTGACCACACAGAACTGTTGTTTTCGGCTAATGCTACTTTTAAGTCACTTGCTTTATCTAAGTCATAATGACTATTTGTTTTGTTTGTTTTTGTGTGTGGCCTCAACTAAACCACCCCAGTTGGAATTTTCTTTGCAATATTTTGATAATACAAGTACATAAAACAGCACCTTATGGCCCTGATGTTCCCATAATGCACTGCCACGTCTATAAACTGCAGCTTTACATGAACTGATACATGAATTGGACGTAGCTTTCATTTCATTGTAATAGAGTTCCACATTAAGGGGTTGAAGTGAATGTAATTGAGGTGGATTAGTTCTGATCTATTGTGTACATACAGAACGACATTTTGTGTACCGAAAACACAAAGTAAAATGGATTCAATCAGAAGGATTATGCAAAGTGATTTGCATCTACGTTGTAATTGGAGCGAGATTACTTTCCTACGACGAGAGAACAAAGGCTTGTTCTTGTTCTATCAGGTGTCTCACAAGGCCACGGCGTGATTGTCAGAGCTATGTAATATGGTGACATACAGGAAAAATCGGGAAAAATCAAAGGCCTGTGTACGGTTTATTCTGATATACCAAACATAATTTCACAGGAAAACATCATTACCATTTTCTATTATACATATACAGTCACAGGGCGTGTGTCGTGTCTTGTTTTAGCAGAGAAAAGGAGGAAAGAAGACGGAGCAGGAAGATGAAAAAAGAGGGGAAGGAATGGTGGCAGATATACGACAAAAGAGAAAAAAAGAACAGCTCAGGGAGAAAATAAGTGAGAGACTATATTTGATCTTGAGTCCTTGGAGATGCTCTTTACACTTTTTTCTCTGTCCCCTCTGTCCGAGGCCATTGATCTTCATGCCTGCTCTGTGTAACCAGGTATGCTGTACAAGCACTTCCCCTCTCGGAACTCTAAACAAATGACTGCACTAAAGAATAGAGTCTAAAACCTAAGAGAGCAATGCTACGATATTGTCTTTATTATACAACTGTATCCTTGACATTACATCACATTTAGCTGACGCTTTTATCCAAAGCGACTGACAATAAGTGCATTCAACCATGAGTACAAACTCCGAACAACAAGTATCAAGAAAGTAAAATTTCTTTAAGAAAGTTGAAGTGACATTTAAGTGCTGATGAAGTGCTACTACGGTGCTACTTTCTTCCCTCAAGGTAAAGTCGAAAAAGATGTGTTTTTAGTTTGCAGCAGAAGATGTAGAGACGTTCTGCTGCCCTGATGGTGTCTTGATGGAGCTCATTCCACCATCGAGGAGCAAGGACAGCAAACGTCAAACTGTCGTGACTTTGCTGAGTGTTTAGCTCGCCGTGACGGAGCTATAAGCCGTTGTGCGGAAGCTGAGCGGAGTGAACGAGCTGAGGAGTACGGTTTTACCATGCCCTGGATGTGAACTGGACCCGATCTGTTCGTTATGCAGGTACCAATGTTTAGAAGCGGATGCGGACGGCCACCGGTAACCAGTGAAGGGCGCGGAGGAGCGGAGTAGTAGTTGACTTTTGGTCACCTGCCTTGGAGGCTGGAAAACACAACCTGTTTCAATCCAAGAAAAAGGTGGGCACAATAAATCTTTTCAACAGCAAGTTGACAACAAATTAAGAGTGGCGGAAGGAGCTGAATGACTCTTGAGTGCCGTCTTCAACGTTGTAGGCACCAGAGGAAAAGTGATAGAGTTACCAAAGGAGAGCCTTGATGAAAAACATGCTTTCATTATCTACAGAGAATCTGTGAAAGAGTTATGAATGCCTCCTGTAGTTTAAGATGACATAATATGATTAAGGGTGAAACATGATATCAAATAGATAAGTGACACAGTGTGAATGTGTCTATTTGAAGATATTCTTTTAATCCTCTTAATGCAGCGTTCACTCTCAACATTAATAAAGTCGTTTGACAAAAGTCCACTAAAACGACTGCAGTGGAAACCCTTAAAAGACAAAATCGGGTAAGCTACATCACAAAGAGAATGGCCATTACTCCCAATGGTGAGTGTGTCAGTACACTACTGAGCAGTTGCCTGAGTACAACACATTCTACGGCGCTATATCATGGACATGGATGTTATGGCGGTAATAATTATACAGCAAGAACAACATTATAATAAATAATGCTGTAATACATCCTACAAACTATGCACGTTGACATCGTTGGTGCGAGAAAGTCGGAAGACGATATGATATTCAAATTTTAACTTAGCCCATTTACACCAGGCTGAATGCTCAGTGCATGTGCACGCGGGTCTGTGGTTAAGTGGAGCTGGTTAACTGCATGTACTTTCGCAACCTTGTTCTCTTGTGTAAATGGCGATTAGCCAGAGACAGTGTGGTATGGGTGGGTCAAATGGGGGCAAATATAATGATAGATTTTATTTTGATGTTCTGCCTTCACCTGCTTCTGACCAGGGAGGTCAGAACCCAATATCAGCTTTGTAGCAGCACTCCTGGGGAGGGATTTAATGTCTTGCTCAAAGACAACAGAGATGATGCATGGGGCGTGTCAGACTGTCCTTGAGTTCAGCAGAAGCCAATGCCACCCTGCTTTTAAAAAAAAAACCTCTGTACTTTTAACAACAGTGGTTTTGGGATGAAAACTTCAGAAACCAATTTGTCTTTGTTCAGATTATTGAGAAGACTTTCTTTGGACAAGTTGTTCTTGTGTAAACACTGAGACGTCACATGAACCTCATCTACAGCAGCACCAAGTTCTGCTGCCTCGCTGGCCATCAGGAGCAGCAGAAAAGATGGGAATGAGGAAGTTGTGACAAGTGAAATGAAGAGAAAAATAAGGTTAAGAATAAATAATTCAGAGGATGATACACAGAGATCTGCCCACTGTACATTATTAGACAAAACACCTTCATTAATTATTTATTTTTCACAACGCCACATGACTTTTGGCCTCTCTTATTCTCTCATTCTCCCTCATTCGCTCTCACCTCTGCTAGTAAAAAGACAAAAACACACACCATCAAATGAGGTATGCACACTGACACACAAACTCACAGATACACACTGAGAGACTGTGGTTGAATCAGCATGTGCTTTAGACTGCTGTGATTAATGGCATTATGTGCACCAGTGAGCAGATGAACCAAAAAACAGCACAAACATTATCATAACCTGAAAGACCTAATTATTGCAGCGCTCATCTGACAGACGAGCGTGTGTGTGTGTGTGTGTGTGTGTGTGTGTGTGTGTGTGTGTGTTAGGGTGGGGGGGCAATGAGGATACAAGATTTATGACCCTGCTATGGAATGTTGTGCAATGTCCCCTTCATCCCTTTTGTGTCTTTCACCATTTGGATGCAAATTAGGAATATGATAATAGCCATATTATATATTATAATGAGTGTGCACACATGGTTATGTGTGTAGCAGTCTTCTCTGACCGGCAGAAGAGGGAGTTTCCTCAACACACTGAACAGGAACAGCAACCTCCTGTATGGTAATGTGGCATACTTATGTAGAGGAAAACACACACTCCTCAAACAAAAGTGAAAACAGCAAAATGGAAAAAACACACAATATCCAGTGTCCTCTCATCTGGCGAGGATGTGGTTCCAAGATGACAGGATGTCACAGTACCAGGGAAATTCACTACGATGCTCGACCAACACTACGTTGTCAACGTAGCGTAACATGGAATACATCCTATACCTGTCTTTCAGGTGTTTCATCGTTTTGTCTGAAAAGTTTGATGGCATCATTGGCATTCCAGTTATCTTGACTGATACAATTTGTATAACAATATGTTCTGTGACTATATTTGCATTAGTAATTTAAACATATTTTAAGCTGCGTAGAGGTAGTTTTAGTGAAACAGGTCAAAATCCCCTCTTTTATATCCATTTGATATTCCTGTGAAAACATGAACTTTAAACAACTCAATTTATTCAAGATTCCACTTGAACACATCGAGATGACTATAATTCACCTTTGTGCTAATCTTTACTGAATAGAGCTTGAAGGCATCAGAATGTAACTCAATGCAACCTCTGTATGTTAGCCGTTTATCTCTGTTATCCGCCTGCTGCTGATAGCTATCATAACTAGCTCTCCTCCTGATGATTTGAACATGGATTTGCTGTAATGCGGCATTATCAGGCAACACATATTCTTCTGGTCCTCCGGACGATTCAATTGTGAGTTTTCTGCGTCCTTTCCGATTTTAACACGTCCACATTGGTTCAGTTTGGCAATTGCTAAGCTTGCATAACAAATTCCCTTTCATGTGACGGGTGTCCCAGAGACCTAATACAACAGCCCACTTTCAGCATGAGGGGTCATACTATACAGCAGATACTATTATACAGCAGATATATTAAGCGTGCGTCACATTTTCGACTGCATCCATCTGTGTGGGAGGTCCTATAAAACTCATCTAAATGTCTGCTGACCCAAATCACATCGTAAAGGAAACCAACCATACTCCCACAATGCCCCTCCAGTGGCATCTAGCCTTGCAGATTAGAGCTCGACCAATAAATCCTTCCCACCAATATATCCCTCTAGAGTTCTGTTCGTATATCAGTATTGTTACGGGCCTCAAGAAATCCTATATTGGTTGGCCTCTTATGCAGATAGTTGTGCTTCACTCAGAGGGTTTGAGATGTGCCCCCATAAGACCACACCAACACAGTGAAAGTGGAAAACATTTCATCACTGGAAACCAACATTTATATTCATCGGGAACAATTTTCCAGTGAAGGTAGAAAACTGTTCGGTCCGTGGACGCTCTGTTCAGGTTGTATTCAATTGCTAGAATCTGAAAAATGATTATCTTTGATAAAAGATGACACCAGCTATTTTGATATTCAAGCTGCTTGGCTCCTCACATATTGTAAAATCCTGAATAATGACATGGGTAGCGCCGCAGCCGGGGCCCTGTGGGAAGCAGAGGACATTTTCAATTCGGGACCGGTTGCAAGCCATCTTTTTACTCTGGTCTCTTAGTGTGCAGGGTAATGGATGACACTGGATCAGATACTGTACTGGATCAGTTTCAAGAGCTTCACAGGACACTAGGTTATGGCTGTCTGTTCCCTTCTTGCTCTTGCCTTCCTCCCTTTTGTGCTCACTGTCATTCTCACACCATTTCTCCAACTAAATCCGCCCTCGGGCTGCTGGACACCAGAGCAGAACAGAGGGGAGGAGAAAAGGTGGCACTGATAAGAGAGAAATAGACAGTGATCACAGAGCAAGAGAAAAAAAGCACTGAATGAGGAAGAGGGACATATGAGATTGAGAATTTGGAAATGTTGCATAAGCCAAATGCAAAAAACGTAGAGAATAGGAAAGAGAAGAGATAAAATGCATTAGGGGAAACATCTAGTTTATTCTGAAGTCAATTCTAAACACTTGGGATAAAAAAGTCAAGTATAATTTTGTAAAACCAAAGTTGAGGACAAACTTTGCTTCCAGGTGTATATTCACAGTGGAGTGCAAACACAAATTAAATGACACCCAACAGACAAATAAGAGTCTGTATCTGGTATGAAAAGTGTGAGGCAATTTGCTGGAAAGCCAAACCCAAAACACACAAAAAACCCAGGACATCTACATCCAGAACCTACAGTTCCAAATAGATATCCGTTGTGACAAAGTCACTGCATCAGCCCACATGTTTCAACGCAGCACTGAGGTACTCAGCGTCAAAGGCAGAGAACAACTATAGGATACATAAAATATGCACGTAGTCTCTGGGATGTCACCCATAGGTTTCCGAGGAGCTCAAAGGGGGCTGTGCCAGTCGTCATCTTGTCAGTGTGTGAGTTATATAAAAGTCTCCCCCACGGGTATGAGCTAGTACCAAAGGAGTTGTTGTACCAGGTTGTAAATATATAGTTCTGCTGTAAATGTGGGCATTTAACTTGTCTATGGGGATTGACTTGCAGCCTCAACTTTGAATCGCCTTGTTGTTGACACGGGCTATACAGATAAACTTGCCTTACTTGCCTCAAGTGGCCATTTGAGGAATTGCAGTGTTTGGCTCTCGCGCATCGGCAGCGCCAGAGGAGAAAAACAAGTGATGTCCTTTGACTGAACAAGTTGACTTGACAAGATTCCCAGAGTTTAAGAGTCAAGTCCGTCCCACTGCAAAGGAAATTCTATTCATGTCAAGTGTACATTCAGGATGTAATTTATTGCCGCACAATAACAAAGAAGAACAACATTAATAACTGGATTGGTTCCATTTGAATTATTTGTGTGCTATATTGAAAGGAACTCAGTTGTCAGCTTCTACCTTGGCAGAGTGTGCGCTCCTTGTGTCGTGCCAATAAAGCACCTATCAATTTGAGCCAAAGTCTATTGAACTGATAAAGCAGAGGGGTTGAATATAAATACACAGAGAAAAAAGAGGAAAAATTGCAGAAAGATAATAAAATATAAAAAAATACTGCCAAGGATCCAAAGAAGGGGAAATGACATGACCTATGTTTAGGTGAGCACTAGCAGGGACTCTCTTCAGCATTTAATTGATACAATGTGTTTGCTTGATTAAATTCTTGCAAAACAAATGTATCAAAATGTAATAAAAAAAAAAAAAAAAGATTCTTGGATCTCGCATTCCCAAGCTACAATACTTATTAAAGTGACTTTGAAGCGCACATAATGTGACTGTAGTCGACAGCAGTGAAGACCACATGGTAATTTAAAACTAAAGGTCGTAGCTGCTCAGTTCGTAATGAAACATACTGTTTACTGTAATTCAAAGAGCTCTCATATCCGCCGTTCTTCTTTGAGCGCAGACTGTAATGACAAGTTAAGAGAACAAAGCCGAAGGGAAAATCAAAGCTGCGGCATAGGGCCGCACAAATATATGAGTTCCGTTAAAATAGGGATCTGTAATCATTTTAACACAACAAACCCCGTAGAAATATAGCATATTATGATGTTGCCTTCGTGAACTTAAGCACACAGACATCAAAGGGAGTGTTTATTGAGACCCCTCCCCTGCCTGTACACCTTGTTAAGGTTTTTAGTCTTTTTATGCCGAGACCCCGAGGGTTTCCACAGACGTTTGATGTCTGGGTTGCGATGGAAAATGAGATGCTGTTTAACAAACAGCCTGCAATGAGCAAGTGTTTACTGAACAAAAAAGGACAAACATTAAGCAATATGCAGTTGCTGGAGACGGTACATGAACGCAGACCCGGTGCCCATATCTACTGGGCATGAATTTAGTATCCTTTGATGAATTTAGGCTTAATTATATTGACAGTGTACTGTATTTGCACACATTTCTGCTGTAACTCTTGGAGATGGCTGCTCTGCAGTTTAACGTAATGCCAATTAAAAGCAACATACGCGGTATGCTTTAAAGGCCATTGCTCTTGAATACTAGCGGCGTATGAGTTCCCAAAAAAAAAAGCTATATTAAAACTGCCCATCTTCAAGAAATGAATGCCAATGTAATGCTGACTTGGTTATTGCTCATAGACTAGAAGATGTCGGTTCCTCACTGGACTACGATGAGCTCTTAATGTTTTGGTTCACACACAAGTGTAATTTCAAAATGATGGATCATAATCAGAGCAGGAAAAGTATCACACAGTGCAGCAAAATAATATTCCACTATATACCGTGCTCTTCCACTATTGTTCTTTGCCCATAAATAATACATCTGCAAGAGGTAGTCTGAGTTAAGAAGTAGCGGGCTCACACTACTATATATCTTACTCAATGATTTGTCTGGTATCTAAAAATAATGAAATTCCTGAGGACTCGCTCCATGTGGAAATAGGTCGCCAAAGTTAGTCCCGCTTTACATACAACTAGTAACACTTAGCGTGAGCTATGTTTTCTCTTGTTTCAAGCGTATCCTGCGTTTCATAGCATTTGAACTCGTCTGCGTGTCTACCTTCAGTCCACCGACGCAATCGACGCAATGCTCACGCATCAGCAATAGTGAACGGAGATCATCAGATGCAAAAAAAAAAGGCCTGAACTTTCTTTGCGTGTTCGTGCTGTAATATTATTTGTGTATATTTGTGTACTATCTTTTGTGAGTTGGAACTTGAGACAAGGAGCACAAGTGATGTGCAATTCATTGTGCTGTCAACGGCCACGATCCATTATTGTGAATTTTCCCAACAGCGTTAAAAACAAAGTAGTAGTAGTAGTAGTAGTAGTCGTACACAAAGCTAATATAGGCAATAAACAGCTTCAACATGGATGTTGCTCGGATTCAGACAATTCAAAACAATTCAAATTGGAGATGATGTGTTTAGGCATTGAGCCAAATAGTGAAGAAGGAAGGAAATCGGATGTGAGAACTGTGTGTGTGTGTGTGTGTGTGTGTGTGTGTGTGTGTGTGTGTGTGTGTGTGTGTGTGTGTGTGTGTGTGTGTGTGTGTGTGTGTGTGTGTAGAATGAGGAATGGGGTGTTAGTGTTGGCGAGAGGAGAGAGAAAAGCAAAAAAAGAGCGAGAGATGGTTCAGCATTATTGGAAGGGTCATGGCATCAGCACAGGGTCATGTGTGTACTTGAGTGTGTGTGTGTGTGTGTGTGTGTGTGTGTGTGTGTGTGTGTGTGTGTGTGTGTGTGTGTGTGTGTGTGTGTGTGTGTGTGTGTGTGTTGCATCTGATAACCTGAAGGTCCCCAGGCTTCTCTTATAGTTCAGCAGAAAAGCTGCAAAGCCGACTGCCCTGTTTGGCCGGCTACCTCGATGTTAGACTGTTAGCAAGTCAGTCTGATTATTTACAGGTTTTAGATAACAGAGCACACAACGACCTCACTGAAGTGTGCCATAATACAGTCAACAACTGCTTCACAAACTGCCAACATCATCTGCCACGCGACCAGAGAGGCGAGGCGGAGATGGAGAGGAGAGGAGAGGAGGCACGTATAGGGAGGTGAGGTGAGGTGGGAGAAAAGGAGGTTTGGTTAAAACCAAAAGGTGACAGACGGAACAGAGAGAGAGAGAGAGAGAGAGAGAGAGAGAGAGAGAGAGAGAGAGAGAGAGAGAGAGATGAGCTATGAGAGAGAGAGATAATATAAGGGACTGTGGCATAAAAAAGGTGACAAAAAGAGATTAGGAGGCCTTGAAAAAGAGGATGAGTGGGTGATGGGTTAGAGTAATGACAGAAAAAAGGTGAGAGACGGAGCGGGGGAAAGCAGGATGGAGAGGCGAGAAGGCTGGCTCAGGGGAGGCAGATGCAATTTACATATGCTAATTAAACTTCTGTTTGGGTCACTTGCTCTTCATGTCAGGGCTCCCTTCAATACTTCCGTCTGTCCTCACCGACACGTCTGTTGTCCGTCTGTCTACCTGTGGCCCCTACCTCGCTCTTCTTTTTCCACATATTAGTTTCCGAGATGGAATTTGTCTCTGATTCTTTTTTGGATGAACTAAAAAAAATAAAAAAAAAAACTCCCACCCCGCTGTTTCTCGTTCTCCTATAATCATACATCTCCCCCACTGTGCACCTCATCTGCTGCCCCTCCTTGTGATCCGTCTTAACTTCCCCATCTTCCCCTCAATTTTCTGTTTTATCCCCAGTTGCCCTTTCGTACCTTCCATTTCTTCCCCTCCTCTTCTGTCTCGTCTCGCCGTAGTTCTATATCTCTTTAATGATGCTAAATCTGTTCTACCATGTTTCACCTCATCCTCGCGTCCACCTACGTTTTCTCCCTGTAAAGAGTCGACATCGTCATCATAATAATATGCTGGCTTGTCTCTCTCTCTCCTTGCTTTAAATCTACTTCTTGAGCCCTGAAGTATGGATCCATTCATCTATTTCTTTTAGTTTATAAAATACATCACCTTATATGTGTCCCATGTCCTTATCTCCCCTCTCTCTCTTTTCTCATCAGGTCTTTAGATAACATTGCTTCTCATTCCTCGCCTTAACATGTTCCATCTCGTCTCAACCTACATACTTCTCATCACATTTTTACCCGATGCTGTTTTCTCTCAATAACCCCCTAATGTGCCCTCGTTTTCAACTCAAACTATGTTACTGAAAGTTGCTTTTTTTTTTCTCATTTTCATTTTCTTGATCCCCTTTTTCATACTCATTTTCGCTTTTTCTCTTCTCTGCCAAAGCTCACAGTCCAAATATCGAAGCTTTGCCAAGTACTAGAAATGCCAAAATACAGACTGCACTGGCCTAAATGCAAACACGCAAACACACATACACGCGCACACACACACACACACACACACAAATGCACAGACTCACAACATGCATGAGCACATGTTGTGTGCAAGTTCACAGATTTCCATGCATGGCAAGCAAACACACACACACACACACACACACACATACACACACACACACACCGCTAGCCTCCATGACCCGTTGCTGGTTTGTGAGCCATCTGTTCATTTATTTCAGAGAACAAACACACCTGACAGTACTGAGGAGCTGCTAAGTCCATTTCACTGTTCACTGAACAGCACAATTGAGTCGACGAGATGGAGAGATAAGCTGGAACAAAAACTTAGCGCACCCCGAGGGGAATTGGAGATCTAGAACCACTGTTCCTGTCCAAAGCCATTTCTCTGAGAATCAGAAAACTGTATCTCTCTGTCGCTGTCATCTAACAAGATTCAACACTGTACTACCATGAAGCTCAAAGTTAATAGGAATTGGCCTTTTGCGATGCTCAAGATATGAGGGACATAAAGTCTGGTTATATCACACAGTGGAATACATGGCATACTGTATGTTCTGCTTCAGCAGGAATACCATACGGGGACAATGTAAAGATGGAGAAACTCTCGTGCAAACATGTGTATCGCCATTTTTTTCCCCCATTGTATGTTAAAGGTGAATTTGAATACATGTATGGAAGTAGTTGCAGGATGTACAACCACTGAAACAATAGGAAGGCAATGTGGAAAAATCTGTCTCCTGAATTGGTTTTGAAGCACACCAACATTCGCTTATGTTATCTAAAGCTTTTGATTTCATGGTTATACAATTAAAATAAACGTAGTTAGTAGCTTGAACCTGCAGTAACAACCAGAGCTCAGGCTCAACAACTCCAATCTCCCCCCTATATGACTTTTTAAGGTGTCCTTTTCCTGAACTTTGAAAAATGTATTTAGTAAAGCAAATTAGTTGATTCAAACACACTTTGGCCAAATGGTTGCACAACCAGACATCACTGTGTCTTCCTAGCAGTTGTACTGTTTGAATGTACAGCCGAGAAGTCTCTATGCTTCAATGCTGTTGAGGTTTCTAAGCCTGGGTTCACGCCTCAACAGCAGCACTGCCAGACTTCAAAATGAAATTACTCTTATTTGTGGATTTCCCAAGCTGCACCTGTGTAGAATGAGATGCAACATGAGATATCCATGCTTCTATTTCTGAATCAAACCTGAGTCATCAGCTTGTATTCAAAGAAATGTTCTTACCTGAGGAGGATTTCAGCAGGAGAGGGTCAAACGCAGAGGAAAACAGGGGCCGGCGAGGGAAGAAAAGACACAGAGAGAGAGAGACAAGACAGCGTTTTGTTAGATTATTCAGAACGGCACTCCAAGCTCTCTGAATTACAGCTGTTAGCCCACACTTTACATCTCTTTTCAGGACATTTCCCCCGTCATCATCTGAGGTTAAGAGTGTGATACCAAGATTCAACTGCGACAAGTCAATTCAATGCAGGCATATTTTATACCACAACATCTCCGCGGACATTATACCATGGCAGGATACTTCAAACACTGCTGTACGCAACCGGCCGATAAATGGGTAAAAAATGGAAATCTATGATGGCTACATTTATTGCCATCAGCTGAGAGCGAGAGGGCTAAATGCGCTCACTGTTTTATGTCCACTGTGATGGGGACAGACCCAATGAGGCAATGTCTTGTTTGAACCAATCAGAGGTGATGAGACTCAGGGGCACTCGCATAATTGCTCTGTCTGGTTTGTGTCAAACTTAGGACGTGCGGGCGCATTTGTGTGTATGTTTGTTTCTGCTTGTCTGCATGTGAGACAAGAGGGCAGACGGCGGTGAAGGACAGAGTAAGACTGGGTGCACAGATATTATTTTCAGCGTTAGAATACAGAGCAACTGAGAGGGGCAAGTGGAGAGAGAGCAAGAGAGAGAGAGAGAGAGAGAGAGAGAGAGAGAGAGAGAGAGAGAGAGAGAGATTCTTCAGTGTCTGAAGTGAGACAAATGGGCCATATAGCCAAACCAGACACTCACAGTGGACTGAGAAATTCACTCGCTTCTTCTCGTCCCTCTCCAGAATATTTACTTGCTTTTTCATCTCCTCAAAATATTTCACACTTAATGTCATTGCGCCCTCTCTCATGCCTCCCTCTGCGTTTTCCTCCAGTCCCTCTTTTGCTTCAGCTTATTCTCCTGCTTTGACTCTTCTGCTCTCTCTCGTTTTCTCTCTCTCTCTCTCTCTCTCTCTCTCTCTCTCTCTCTCTCTCTCTCTTTCTCTTTCTCACCGTGTGTCGCTCTCTGCATCTCTCTGCTACTCATTCAAATAGTCCACACTTCTAAAACTCACATCGCTCTGTGTGTCGGGTAGCGTTATTTACATTTCCCCCGGGGTACCACTGTTTATCGATTCTGGCCCTGCTCGCATCTGTTCTGAAAGTCTTGTAAATTATGCCTTATTATTACCCTGTGTGTGTGTGTGTGTGTGTGTGTGTGTGTGTGTGTGTGTGTGTGTGTGTGTGTGCCTTATCATTACCATCTCTCAAGAGCCTATTCTGTTCAGAAATGTTAACAACCCCATGCGTGTTGGCGCTGATCAACTCAATTCAAAATAGTTTGTGCCTAAGAACTGTATGAGCATTTAAGATGTTGAGAGCTGTACTAATGTGTGTGTGTGTGTGTGTGTGTGTGTGTGTGTGTGTGTGTGTGTGTGTGTGTGTGTACCAGAAACACTTGATCAACACCAGTCTTTGAGTTTAGCGAAGGAACTGATCACAACTTCGTATCGCTGCATTCACAGGCAGTCATGAACCTCCCAGACGAAAACAACTGCCACCAGTCTGTCTGAACACATTTCACATTCAGACCTTCTTCCAAGGCCTTTGTTTTGAAACGAAATAAGTGAGACGAGAAGGAGAGTACTTGCAAATATAAGTGTTTTTTTATTTTAATGTGCAAAGTTTGAAAGTGAATTATTTCCCCGTTTTCTTTTCAAAATTACTTGAATTGTTCTTCTTTGCATTGCATTTCCTTAAACAGTTGAACAACATTTGAAGTTCAAAAGGTTTACAACCCGTGTGGAACAATATCAGTTTATTTGAAAAAAAACAACCTCCAGCTGTTTTATTCCATTCATTCAGAGGCTCTAACTTACTCCAATTCCCGAGAACAGGTGATGTAGGATATGTGTGTGTGTCTATCGTGGACTGTACAAAATGTACTCCCCCCGTATAGGTTGCTAAAGATGTGACGCTCAAAGTGGGTGGATCCAGCTGTCGCCATCTTGGCAGTGACGACGCTGCCTAAAATGGGCCAAGAGGGGGATCAGCTGTGGAGACGATACGAAGCAGCAGAGTAGACATCGAGCAGCGAGTAACATTTGTGATTAATGTGGAAATGGACGACAGCAGGCTTTAATACTGCAGAAAAGTTGGGCATTTTAATATGGACGCGTTTGGGGCTTGACTCCCTTTTAAAGGCAGCCTCAAGAGGCCGTTTGTGGAACTACAGTTTTCAGCACTTCTGCGTTAAACATGAAATCCAGTTTCTAACTTTGAATGAAGTTGTTTTTAACTGTGATGGAAAGAGTTGAAAAGAAGTCATAGCAAGCCTCTCTCTCTTTCATGCAATACCGATTTGATGTTGCTTGTTTCAGAGCTCCGGTTTCAAATGCCAAACTTCCACATTTTTTACATCGGAACCAAAACTGTGTCTTTCTCATGTGCAGCGTTCTTGTTGTTGGTACAACTGCAACAAAAAAAAAAAGGAATGTATAATCACAAACCAACCCAGAGAAAAAGCCTAATCACACTTGGCATCATGTTGATAATCAGTACCTGATTACTTCCTGGTTTTGGGAACCTTTTCAGCTGCTGTTGACCTAACAGGGGGATTTTTGCTTTTTGCTTTAACGACTTCCTGTGGGAGTTAATGAGCAATGCAGCCAACAACAGCTAAACAAGAAAGCTGAAAGGCCTTTTGTTGTTCCTTAGGTCATTAAGTCCAATCACAAAGTCCTCTGGTATGCCCCATGTGTGACCTTTTATGTGTACGAGGAATATTGTGAGTGTATGTGTGGGCAAAATGAGACAGACAGAGAGAGAGAGAGAGAGAGAGAGAGAGAGAGAGAGAGAGAGAGAGAGAGAGAGAGACTGCTATATATTCCTCGAGAGGAACCTGCAGATTCTTCTCAGTCAGAATGAATACATTCCTTTTACACAGAGACACACAAGCAAACACTTGCATCTCTTTTCCACATAACACACACACACACACACACACACACACACACACACACACACACACACACAGGCGCTGTAGACATAGACACGTACATAGGTCATTCATCTGTGAGGAATCTCGGGTGTTGCTGCCACTGTGTGAAAGCATGTGTTTTCTATGTGGAGGAAGGAGTGGGTTAGGGGCCTGTGTCAACATCTCCTGTTGGTAACAGTTGACTAATGTATACCTACACGTATGGAAGTACATGTCTCAAATGTTTCTCTCTCTCTTTACTCTGTGTTTAGCTTTGTCTGTCTGTCTTGTCTAAGCAATGAATCTCTCATCAGTCTCTGTCTGTATGAATCTCTCTCTCTCTCTCTCTCTCTCTCTCTCTCTCTCTCTCTCTCTCTCTCTCTCTCTCTCTCTCACGAGGGACCACTGTTCACCATGAGGCAAAACTAAGAATGACTTGTATATTTTAAACCTTTGAAATACTTTAGTTAAATTATCTGTTATATTTAGTAACTTCATAAGGTTACAACAATTGTGTTTTTGTTTTCTATTGTTATTCACTTCCACAAAGTTGGAGGATTAGTGAGGAACAGGGGGAAAAGAATGGTTTAAATTAAAACAGCAGAGGCTGAGATATCCTCACTTGTTCCTAAAACTCCCACAATGCAACTCAGCAGAGGACCCTGCCTGTTAAATGCCGTTATCTATATTCAAAGGCTCAAGCTGAGACAACCCAGATGACACGATCCTTCACCAAACTCCTCCAGAGGCACAGAGGACATTCATAAGAGTACAGAGTTTCATCTCCCTGATAAATATTTCACTTTGCATGCGTTTGTCCCCAAGTTGTGTCTGAATGCAACAACGTTGTAAAAACCCTAATGGAAGCTTTCGTCTAACCCTGGACTAAACGTGTCAGAAGAAAACAAGGATCTCAGCAGCTTTCTTCCTGGATTATTGAAAGGCACTTCCTGTAAAGTGTGTGTGAGCGTGTGTGCGTGGAGTGTGTGGCGCTTTAGTGACATTAGAAAAGCTAAATTGCCCACTGTCACTCAATAAAGGGTTGAAATGGTCTGTAATTTTGTAAAGGCCTAGACTTAAGGCTCTGGCGGTGTGTGTATGCTGCTTGTGTGCCTGCCTCTGGGAGTGTGTGTGTGTGTATGTGTGTGTGCATTTGTAAGTGGTCAACAATGCCTTGAAGCGGATGGGAAAGTGCTTCCATTATGGCATCGGGTGGCACCAACTGCACAACGCACGTCACGATGGGCTGAGAGAGAGAGAGGGAAGGAGGGAGGGCCAGAGAGAGAGAGAGAGAGAGAGAGAGAGAGAGAGAGAGAGAGAGAGAGAGACGACGTGATTGCGTGCAAACTAGTGTGTAATGAAAGCCAGGTGTGTGGCTTTGTAATCGCGAGGAAGACCCCCTGCTGCTATAACTCTGTTCTGTCTCTAACAGGTCAGGACTCTCACACACACACACACACACACACACACACACTCACGCACACACACACTCACGCACACACAGTGGCCTGTTTCTTTCATTATCACTGTTACTCGGCTGACCCTCACACTTCATCAGTCAAAAACCTTTGACAAGAGACCACACAATCTTTCACCACCACAAGCACACACACTTCAACAACATCAGAGTAAATTATGACGTGCAGAAAGCCTTTATATCACAAACATTCAGTGCATATGCCAAAACAGACTCCTACACACACACACACACACATACACACACACACACACACACACACATTGCCTAGTTCTGCGAGGGCCACCCTACCTTTCACCACCGAGATAAATCCGCCATTTCATTTTCTAACAAAGCCCTCCTTTTTGGCCTCATAGACACACACACACACACAGTACAATAAAGCACACATAGAGAAAGCAGCTTCGACTGCTAATGTATTCCTTTAATCATGACCAGAATTATATATTGAAGCCGGCATAACCCACTATAAAAAAGTGATGGTGATCGCTGACAGTAAGAGGTGCCATTAAGAGCGCACAGATCCCTCATCAATCATCCACTCACACAAGCTATTCCCAAAACAGCTGTATGCCAGCACATTTTTTGCACTGACTGCATTTGAATACTAGAAACTGTTGGAGGGGAAGGGAGGGGAGGGCAAACACAAAGTGCAGTGGCAGAAAAAAAAATGAAGAAAAAAAAATGAAAAAAAAAAGAGCCTGAAGCCATCAAGTCAAAAAAAAAGTGATAGCTGCCATTATCGGCTGTGGAAGAGGATTCATCAATCATCGGGACTTTCATCACTCATCATTGTTCACGTCTGTTCCTCCGACAACTCTTTTCATCAGGTTCTGTCTGTCTCTCTGATAACACTCCACGCTTCTTCCTTTTGTGCGTCATTCTTTTTTTTCTTCTTTTTTCTTCTCTTTCGGTAATTATTTGCCTCTCCGTCCCTACTTTCATCTGTTCCACGTCAGGATAGCACTGAATCATACACGGAGATATTAAAGCGACAAAGGGGCATACCATTCGGTGCCTAGGACTATACAAAATGTTTATGTCAGGCAAAATGTAAGTGGATTTCCAGGAGTTAAATGAAGTGGCTTTTTGATGATTGTGTTTTATTTTTAAAATTACAACTCAGTTCAAAAAGGCCGGTCATAAACGAGACAATGTTCAGCATTCAGGCACAGACAGCAGTGGAAAGTGAACGAGGTTGCTGCCGTCATGTCGGTGCAGCAGAAGTTCAACAGGAAGAGTGGTCTGCAGTCGGACTGCCCGCTTCCTCTGGCATTGCAGAGACTATTTGAGAGTCTTATTAGCCATTACAGTGCTGGACCTCATCTTAGAGGGACGCTAACCAAGATGATTAACAGTTTAAAGTATCATTTAACACGCAGATATAGCCCTGGTCATGGCACACTTCCACTCCCTCTGAGGCTGAGTAATATTGAGTTCATAGCCCAGTGGCTTAATAGATGTATTAATATAACCAATGGGCTTTTGAGAGCATGAAATTATCTTTGAGAGATGAATTAAAGCCATATTGATTGTCTGTAAGGTATTCTCGACACGACAGACAATCTGGAGCATGCTTTTCTGACTGAGTGAGGAGTTACTGATTGAGTGAACAGATGATTAGCTGGGTGGAAGGATAGATTATAGCATGAAATACTTTATTGAGGGAAAATGCAAGTTTTAGCCGGAATTTCACGAGCAATATGTTTTTGTTAATCATCACAAGTAGACACCAACTAACTTGTGAAACCAAGACCACACTTGGAAAATAACAGCAACTTCAGAGAGACCATTTGTTTTCCTTACTTCACAGAGTCAAGAAGTCTTCTTTAAACCCACAACAGCACACACTAAATGTCTCTGTTCTGCATTCTGCACGGCCACATGTCGAGCTGTGCTACGACTACATTATGGCCGGTTTGCAAATATTTAGCAGGAACTAGTTTGTGTCCCTCCTTCCAAGCTGAAGAAGATTTTAGGACACTTTCTGCATAAATGAATTCAGTGTGTGTGAGTTTTGTGAGATGAAGAAGAGAAAAGCGACGTCGCCGTAGGATTAGTGTCGAGCTCTATGGTCGGCATCTCTTCAACGTTATAGTCAGTACAATGTTGTTTTAAAGCCGTCTGACCAGAACGTGCAAGTTTTCTACTTCTGCAGAGCAACATTAAACAATACCTTCTCAAATGTGTCAGATTCCACCGCAGCAATGTACCAACATGTATCCTTTAAATGGTGAACTATCAAGGGCGGAGATAGACTGCGTTGACATCGGAAGCATTTTGATAGAAATGTCTCTGACGCAAATGGAAAATGAACACAAGCACACATACGTGTATACTAAGAGTGAAAATGATTGCTTTCCTTTGAAAAAGAAGGGGGAGAAAACACATTTTTCGTCATGTCCGATCTCCTTTCAGGAATCCTTTCAAATGTAGCTTTCCACCCCAGTTCCTTTAAAGGGTGTCAGAAATATAATAAATCCTCCGCTGAATCACAACGGTTAACAGAGACAGATGCAAAGAAAAAAAGGTTAGGACAGAGGAAATGAAGGGGAGATAGAGAAAGAGATAAGGAATGCATGTGTTGGTGAGCAATAAAAGAAGCTGTACAGCAAAGAATCAACAAATCACACATTTTATGGAAGAGAGGAGGCAGCGAGACATGAGCCACTGAGACCAATTCATTTCACCACTTGTTTTTATAGAAGGTTTGTGGAAGAGGATCCAACCCTGACTATAACAAAGTCAGACTCTTTTCCTAAATATGTCTTCATGAAAGTCCCAATGGTCTGAAGAGATGATTTCATCGCTTTCATAACATCTTATTTTAAGAGGGGATTCCAATCCAGTGAAGCAAATTATTTATATCTTGTCATTGGCATTAATGTGAAAATATTGTCAAAGTCAAAAACGCAGGAAGGCACGGGGGGGAAAATACTTTTATGTTAAATATGTTTTATTTTTAAATCAAGGACGTTTGAACTGGCTCTCCATTTTGCAGCAGTATCTATGATGATATTTCCCTGACGGACACTCTTTCCATTCTTGCTTGTTTAATTAAAATAAATCCTCTCAGATTTAGAATCAAGTCCCAGAGTGATCAGGCAGCTTGATCTACGCTCTGCCTGCATATTGCTCTCATAACAATAATAGGCTAAAATATACATGTTGGCTCCTCCCTTTCCCTTTCATCTTTAAGATAAGAGAGCCCTTCTTCCTCACTTTTTTTTTCCATTCATCGAATTACATTTTACATTTGTGTTAGTTTCACAGGGTAATCGCCTGAGGAGAAGTTAGTTGTAGTTTTCCTCTTCAAAGCTATAAACACAGATATGCTTTCAGACACAAAGTTATATGTTCACCGATATTTTACTAACGTTATCCACACATGCATGAATACCCGCACATGCTTGATATATATATATATATATAAAGGCCACATTCTGCACATAACACACAGAAAACAATGTGTTCAGACAGGATCTATTCTCACGTACATTTATGTAGGCACACACGGCATAATTACCCAACTTTGCTGGAGCTTTCCTCCCACCCAGCTCCATAATGTTACTATGTGAACAATGGCAAACATAAAGTTTGATTATCACCAATTTGCCGTCGCCTATCTTTCATTATCGCTCATATATATTCCTTTCACGACTCCCATGTGTGCCTATCTCTCTTTCTCGGATGCATGTCTCTGTCTACTTATTTACTTTCTATTTCCATCCATGAACAGACTTAACTGCGGCTATCTGATTGTGAATCTCCTCTCTAAACACCAGCTCTCGCTGTGTTTACTCCACTGCTTCCCTGCCGTCCTCACTGCCCGGCTGCCTGACTGTTGCCTGCCTGTCTGTCTCTCGGCCTGACAGTCCACCTGTCTCCCGACCGTCACAGCGTCTCTCTGGAAGTCGGTCCCGCTCTGTCTCGCTACTGCTGGCTTTAGTTAAGCCTTTGTTTAACATTAGCACAGCAAGACAACCAAAAACCACATTCTCTTTATCAGTAAACCAACGTAAATACACACAGAGTCACACAAAAACACGCATGCCAGCACAGCACACACACACACACACACACACACACACACACACACGCGAGCCGGTGGTAGATTGACACAGTAACAAAGCCAGAATTCATAAACAAAGAGTCTGTTTGTTTGGACTGGCCGGGTGAAAAGATGGACAGCCAATAAAATGACTTCCAGAGGAGCTGAGGTGAAAGGTCAAGTGTTTTAGTGTTTTTTCAGACGGAGTGTGTGTGTGTGTGTGTGTGTGTGTGTGTGTGTGTGTGTGTGTGTGTGTGTGTGTGAATGTGTGTCTTCATAAGCTGTGGTGGTGGTCTTTAAGTAGTCATTCACTCCACACAAAACCCTCCATTGCCCCCTTTTTCATTTCCCTTTGATGCTAAACACACACACACACACACACACACACACACACACACACACACACACACACACACACACACACATTGACACACTCTTGCAATGTAATGCAATGCAAAAGTCAAAAATGACACACTGACAAAGACAATCCGCTGCAACCACAAACACACAAATACAAACACAAAAGACCATCTGCTGATAGTCTTTTTGGTCCATCAGAAGTTTGTAAATGTGCTTTTCGTGCATGTAGAATACCCAGAGAGATGTTCTGTTGGAGTGGATTCAAGCCTAAACATGAAGTGGGGAATCATTTTTTCCAATCTTCCAGAGAATGAATAACAGCTCAAGAGTAAAATTACCTTTCCTCCACACAGCTGATTCAAAAACATTGAACATGCTGTATGAATAGCCATTTTGTGGCATACAAGTATAAAACAGGACCATCAAATAACTCAAAAACAAAACAATAGATGTTGCTTTTTTTAATCACAAATCCTGCGTTACTTTTGGAGAAAAAAAATGGGTCTCCAATATTCTTCTTATTGTCTACATGTCGCGGCTCCTCTTTCCCTCTTTGTCTCGACACACAGTCATTTCCCTCACACTCAAAGACACAGTTTTGGGGATTTGGAGTTACTCCTCTACCCTGGCAGACTTTAGGGAAACCAGAAGGGGGTGAAAAGAAGATATCCAGACAGAAGAAAACATGTGTCGACAGAGACCAATTTATGAGCCGGGTCTGTCTTGGTGACATTCACGATACTATTTAGGATTTCAAATAAGTTCAAATGCAGACAAAAAAAAAAAAAACACACATTGGAAGTTGATGGCTTCCAAAAAAAAAAGGAGCACAAAACAATAATGACAATGTGTCTTGCATCACCCGGGTTGTCTCTCGGCGCGAGGAAGACGAGGGAGGAGGGAGAAGTTAAAACGGAGACAAAACTGCAGGGAGGAGGAACGAGGCGAGGAGAGGGAAGTGAGGGCAAAGTAAAGAGACAAGGTGACGGGATGGGGAAGGCGAGGCATGAGTGTGATGTTTGAAGATGAGCAGTATCCCTCGGTGACTCCCTCCCGCTCTCCTTCGCCTCCGCTGCCAGATTAAACGAGGATGGAACAGAGCGATGGGAGGGAGGAACAGGAGCGGAGGGGAAAGGGGACGGGGGGGGGGGGGGACGGGGGGTACGGGGTGTAAGTAGGCCTGGCACCCTGCTGTGACCCCATCAATCAACACATACATAGACACGCACAGAGACACACACACACATGCGCACACACTGTGGTACGCCCCCCACTGCTAATGAGCTATTTACACAGAGAGTTGTTTGTGCACATCCCTACAGCTCTGCCAAAACGCACACACACACACACACAGGGAAAAAAAAGAAGCTCTACAGACACACACACAAGGGAGCACGCATAGCAAGGTGTACTAAAAACGAGAAAAAATTTGAGATAAATCAAATGCAAAAATAAACCAGCATCAACTCTATAAGTTTTTGTGTGAAATCTGTAAGTGGGCTGCACATATCATGAAATGATATGTATCTAGGCTGCAAATACCATCTGTAAAAGTATAAATTAATGCATCCACCCGCGCGCGCACACGCACGCACATAATCCTGGCACCAGTGGGTGGCGTGTTTGTTTATCCGTGTAGGCTGCATACGGTGTATCTGGCTGGACGTACACTTTGTCCGTATTTCTGTGACAGACATAGATGGTCGAATAAAATCCTCCATGCTCCACCTGCTCAGAGCTCCATTTGTTTAATTGGGGAGCAGCTGCTGATGGCTGTACTATACACACTATACACACACACCCACGCATATGCATACGCACACACACATAGTCCCCATGCTCATGACTCTAAAGTAGTAGCTGATGAGCTGTTAGCTAGAGCAACAGCACGGTACTTTTCTTTACTTTGTTCTATCTATGTTTAGTATATATCACAATCTCTTCATTCAATTCATTCACTCACTTGCCCTCTTAATAGGGTTCAATAGAAAACACATAGATCCCGCACAAACACACACACACACACACACACACACACACACACCGATCCAGAGATGCTTTATGAACATATATATAGGTTAAATAGTTTCATATTAACTTACATTTAGGTTCTGTTCATTAAATACTTGTTTATCCGCATCAATACCCGCATGCAGATGAACATATTTAATGTAAACCCACTACACACACACATGCATGCCAGAGTATTGTGGCACCATCGTGTCTATGCACACACACGAGACAGTGACATTTAAATTATCTTGATTGAGAGGACACTAGCTCAGGTCGCATGCGCCTTTAATGACGCATGGCCAGTTAATAACACACTTTATTGACTATTACAGCTGCATTTTATGATAAGGTCAGCTGGGAAACCAAAGGCGGTTCAACCACATTAAACGGGGACAAATCCACCCTCGAGCGGCATGTTTCAAATGCAATGTTTTACTCATTAAAGGTACTTTTTTTATGTCGCCGTCATCATGTTGGTCAAAACATGAAAAAATGAATTAAAGCTCCCCCACCCTTTCCACAATGTGTTGACAATCTGCTTGAATATACAGGGAAAACTGTGCAGAAAAATACTGTAGAGCAACATACGTGTCAACCAACACAAACTGTTTGCACAAAATAGGGCAAGGAAACGCAGAGTGTGAAAAAAGAGGAGAGAGACGGATATTTACACACAAACAAAGAGAGAGACACACGGAGAGGAAGAAAATCCACATAACTTTTCAACACAAAGAGAGTGACTTTGACAAATGGCTATTCGGAAACCAGGACAGCAGTTTGAGCCAGCACAGACAGACAAAACCCACACTGTGTTTGTGTGCGTGTTGCAGTGAGAAAAAAAAGGCTTTGCCCTGGATAAAAACTGAAGCACCCAGTCAGCAACATGACAAACCAATCTACTGGCGCCGCTTTGAAAAGCTGACAGGACCACACACTCTCTGCACACACGCAAACACACACACACACAAACACATACACACACACACACACATTCAATCCTTCTGACTTCCCATTGTTCCTGGTCTGTTTTAAGTGGATGTATATGCATATCCATGCTGTCTTGCACCAGACATGGCTCTCAGAATTAGTTTTGCGTTGCAAGAGAAACCTCTTATTCACACACACATACACACACACACACACACACACACACACACACACACACACACATGCACACTGACATACACTGTATATGTTGTCAATGAAATGGCTCAGTTTCACCAACCATTCCTTTCGAACTCACATGTCAAATAAAGTATTTATGGGAGAATTTGTTACCACAACATTTGAAGTGGAGACAGACCATTTAAATTTGCCTTTGCAGAGACTTGGTTTGCATAATTGTTTTGTTTTTTTTTGGTGCTGTTTGCATTCCTTATCATGCAAATAAAACCAAATGCATCACAGGAATGCACTACCGTTTTGTTCTTATTTTGTGTGTCGTGTTTTTCTTGTCTCGCAAATGGGCTGCAACGGCCTTTCGTTGCGCATCCCTGTGTTCCATAATGACAATAAATGATCCATGAATCCTTGAGTTTCATTCTCAATTTGGTGAACCTTGTGTACAAAGTTTGGTGATGTTTTTTTTGTTGGGGGGTAGCCAGTTGTGGGTGAAAATAATGTGAAGCCAGAAAGCATTGTGCGTCAGAAAAATGTACAGCCTTAATGGACACTCAAAATATTACGACAACTAAGAGACACACAAGGAGACAGAGAAGCAGAGTGAAATCGCAGAGGAAGAGGAGACAAAAACTAGACATAAGGAGAGAGAGGAGACAGAGACGAGACAGAGAGGAGACAGAGAGAGAGAGACAAAGAGAGAGAGAGAGAGAGAGAGAGAGAGAGAGAGAGAGAGAGAGAGAGAGAGAGAGAGAGAGAGAGAGAGAGAGAGAGAGAAACGGCTGCCTGAAGAATGGCTGAGTGATGGAGAAGAGATAGAGAGACGATTAACAGGAGACACTAAATCATGCACACGACTCCAGCATCTGACTGGCAAAGTGCATTTCCTTCCCACTATTGTCCTGTCAGCCCCCCTCGTCGCCTTCCTTTCGGGGTGACTCACAGTGGCGTTGTTGAACTTTTCTCTGAGGGAATAGAGAACTGCTATGGCACTGCATTGCGCGTCCTTTCAGCCTATTGTGTATTTCCATATGAAAGAGACGTGAAACCATTTCATTTGTTCATCTTGGAGTAATAGAGGGAGGTAATGATTGGAGGTCAGTACAGCACATGTGCATTACATGCATGTGAAGACCAGCAAACTACATTTATACGTCAATAATTAGAGTATATTTTTCTCAGTGGAGAACAGAGTGTATAGTAGAGCGCGCACCTGGTGGAAAGGAAGTGGGTAGCGCTCATAAATATCATGCGAATACACAGTTTTTGTATAATTTTAACTTTAATATAATTCCGTTTTTTTTCTTAATTTAACTTTAGAGTGGGAGCACATCACAATAAAAATTACCTTTTTGTTTGTCAACAATGATGCTATATGGATTCACACGCAACGTCAGTGTTGTGCAAACTACCTAAAACTGTTAACACTGTTATGTGTGGCATTGACCTATGCTGTGTACCTAAATACTAAATAAATCAATACACGTTTGACTGTATTTCCCAGAATTAACTGTAAAAAAAAAAAAAAAACATCATAATGACACGCACACACTAGTTCCATTACGGCCAATGCTGAGTACTGACAGTAGAGGGTTGTTTCTCCGTCGCTCCAACTCTTATCCATGAGCACATTCACAAGAATAAATATATTGTCCTCCATGTCAACCAGAGGCCATGTCGTTGTTATCGCAGCATGCACATTATGTGTTGTTGAAATAATGCAACAAAAAGGAGAAGGACAATATCATCAAGGACACACATGTGGCTTCAACCAGAGGACCTTGACGGTTACGTTGTTGCAAAGGACATGTAACAGTACACATTTAAGTGTCTTCCTCAACAGGATGATCGTGTTCCTCCTTTGGAACCGCATTCTAAAACATAAGTGCTAAAAAATCCCACCGCACTGTGGTTGTAATACACATATATGTTGTAAAAGCAGTGTGATAATAATGCTTATCATGTGTTGTGCCACATACGCGGCTGTTGAGGAGAAGGGAAGAGATCAGATAGAGATGTAATCTCTAAAACCTGTCTTCTCTATCGCACCACAGCCACCGCTGGGGAAAAGACAGGACGCTTCCTCTCTCAGCTCATCCATTTAAGATGAGATGTAAATATCGCCCAGAGGATTTTATAGGGGCCAGAGTGGGTGCACGGTTGTGGGAGCATGTGCATGGGTGTGAAGGAGATCATCCCAGAAAGAGAATATGTGAGTGGACGAATATATATATATATATATATATATATATATATATATATATATATATATATATATATATATATATATGAGAGAGAGAGAGAGAGAGAGAGAGAGAGAGAGAGAGAGAGAGAGAGAGAGAGAGAAACGGGGAAAGGATAAGAGGACGTATAGGGAGATCAAAATATGAGGAATCTTAAGGGAGAACAAAGTATGCAAAGAAGGCGACAAGTAAGGGGTAAAGGTTGGTTGCTTTTTAAATCAATACATGAAAGGATGAATAGTAACTAGATAAAAAGAAAAGAAAAATACAAAAGTAAAAGGTCAAGAAAATAAAAAGATCTAGGTCAGATCAAGTCAATAAATTCTTTCGAAAACTAATTGCGTCGACAGCAAAGGGAGCAGAGATTAGGGAGCGGAAAAAAAAAGCCTGAAAAAGAGTGAGAGACACAGAGATGTAGGTCTTTCCATGGGCAGCCAGCATGCAGTCTAAGCCCCCAAGGTAGATGGAGGGCCAAGACCTTTATGAAAGGGCCTGTTGTCACGCTCAGGACACACACGCACACACACTGAAATTTCTCGACATTAGAGGAAGGCGCTGAAAGGTCCCATGGGCCAGGGGCTTGAAAGTTCATGTAATCTGTCTTGGACTTTGTGTGCGTATGTGTTTGTGTTTGTCATACTCTGTTTCAACTGCCATATCAATAATTCAAACTGTCTCATTGCACGAGTGCAAACTGACTCTCTACCAGAGTCAAGTCACACAGAAAGCACTGTTTGACCTGGATATTTAGGTTTTAACTGTCGTGAACTATATTGTTTAATGATGGAGATGTGTGTGTGTGTGTGTGTGTGTGTGTGTGTGTGTGTGTGTGTGTGTGTGTGTAGGTGTGTGTGTTTCTAAACTTGCATGCAAGAGGAAGCAGTACAATTGATAGACATTTTTATGATTCATGTAGCAACTTTCACGGTAGAAACTGAAATTCCCCAAATATGTGCCAGTTACTTGACATGATCATCTTGCAGTAGATGTTTTCCTCATGAGGAAAAGTTAAGGAAATCTTTGTTTGACTGTTCTGGAGGAGTTTACTGAGAGTGCTGGCTTCTTTCGAAACAGATCTGACACGACTGTGAGTTGATCCGTTCGTGCTTTTATCGAAAAAGCCGCTCGAAAGTTAAAACTGGCAAAAGCTACTGTATAAAGCGAAATGTTTAATCCATTATGTCACTGGTGCTATAACTCAAATGTTTTTTTTTCTGTGTCATGAACAGCCTGAGCTGCAACACCTGGCTCTGAGCCCGAGCATCAAGACTACTGACTGTAAAAAAACAAGTGGGATTTACATCATTAGTTTAGTTTTATTTGAAGGTATATAGAATTAACTCAAAAACAAGTGTTCTCGTGTGGAATTGACTATTTGGCAATAGTTGCGATATATTGAGATCCAGCCCCCTGGTAAATACCAGAGGACCATTATTGTGGCCGATCAATATGGTGTTGAATGATAATCATGTCACATGGCCCAAACCTAAGGCAGTGCGAGATGCGGGAGTTAAATACCGGCGAAATAGAACAGGTGGATGTGCTTCTCAGGGGCTGCATATACTTGCATAAATAGTCCATAACCTGCGCTTTGCTTTTGCTTGATGTCACTTCACTTGTGTGCATCTCTTTGGCACCAGGGGAGTTGGCGGTGTTTGACTGCTATTCAGAGAGGTCTAAAAGCTAGTGGAGGTGACACCAGTGCCCCTTGTACCTTTAAATATTACATCAGCCTCATCCCTGTGGGAAACATCTCTAAGAGTCCTTTAGCGCTGCTATTTGTGTCTTTCTTTCTCATCCCTCTGCCACTTTCTCCCTCCAGCATCTTCAATCTCCACCTCTTCACAAATCTCTCCCTCTCTCTCTCTCTCTCTCTCTTTGCTCCACCCCAGGCGATCACAGTCTCCCTCTCTTTCCTACCACCGAACAGGTACTTATAAACTTGTGTGTTCACTTAGTCCAAACCTGTCTCCGACGGTGTATAATCGACCATAAAAGTCAAATCACTAGATGGGAAAGTTTGAAATCAGTTGTCTTCCTCTTTGAATTGCCTGCCAATATGCATCTTGTTTTTGTGAGCACGTCAATGAATTAACTGTGTTCAGAAGTGTTTCAAGCTCCCTCAAAATAACTTTCAGGAATGTTTGCTCACTGCAGGGCAATTTCCTCATCAACAACCAATTTATTTAGTTGTATTGTTTCTTTTACTCTTTTTTTTTGCAATCTTCCTCAAGGGCTTCCATCTTCACATTTTCCTGAATTTTTCATTGTACCTACCACACTTGGTTTAAATTAATGAGACCACAAGCGTCTCAGTTGAAATAGATGTTTATTGTGTGACCACTGAAGATAATGACACCTGCAGGAAAGCCCACACACTGCAACCACATGCAATTATTGCACTCTCTGTATGGCCGCAGAAGTTGCTTATAATTACTGTGAGACCACACTTCTCATTATGAGGCTGATCAAGTCAACAATGAGTAAGCATGTGGGCTAAACAATGAGATGTATAATGCTGTGGTCACTTGGAGACATTTCATTCGCAAATGAGACATTCCCAGTGTAGTTGTTTCACTTTCTTTCAGAGCACGAGAACAACTAAGGAGTCAAACTAACCATCCGTGGAGAATTTTATTTTGAAATCTGTTTTTAACGTCACTTGTGTCGCTAGAACTCAAAAGACTATAAACTCAGTCTCACCAAAAACAGAATCTACTTTGAATTCCCTAAATAAATAAGCCGTGCAGTACTAATAATAGCAGCTGTTGTGCAATTGCACAAATAGCCATTTACCACTGCATAGCAATGTGTAAACAGTCAAATCCAAAGGCTGTTTTAACAGAAGTGACAAAGTGTCTTCTTTCACCAGGTTTCAAAGAGCGGCTATGGCTTTGGAAAAGAGATAGTTTGTTTATTTGAAAAATAAAATGGTGTTTTTGTGACATAAACACCAGCTGACTTCAGACCCGCGGTCTGGCTTCTAAGGGGGATTATGCCCGTTTAAAGTTCAAAAACACTCTGTTCAGCGAGAAGTAATTTCAATGCAAGCAGGGAACAGAACCTCAGTGTTCAGCCACCCAGACCCCAGTCTGCAACCCACTGTCTTTGCTCCAACTCAGCGAGAATGGAGGGTAATGACACCTACTGTATGACCACACAAGATAATGACTGCACGCATACGACTACTGCAAAAGCTGAAACCACAGTACCCTAATTGGGCTTTTAATGGGTTACTGCATCACAAGTCTGCATACAAAGAACCCAAGAAAACTTTTAGTTCAAGTAAAAAAAGACAAAGGTCACAGTAAAGAAATAACATAGTGTTCACGTAACAGGAGCTTGATGTTATCATTCAATACCACACTGTATTTGACAACAGCAAAAATAATAGCCCCTCATGCATTACCACAAAAATGAAAGGTACCGGGTGTGCAAGCGGACATAATTGGCCTCGAAGCAATCAACCCCAATTACCTAGCACAGTAATTGGCTTCAGAGCAATCAACAAGGCAGCTATCGTTAAGCGCAAGCAGGCACCAGCATGCCCATGACACTGCTTATCTCTGCAGTTTATCTGCCGGGGTTAGTTACAGATTTGGCTGGGATGAATGGATAAGAACAGCTGTAATTAATAGCACCTAATGCACAGCTTTGTATACTGAAAATGTAAAAGTATCCTCCATGATGATTCCCCTTCTGTTAGTAAATGAGCATATTATTACATAGATCAGGGTTCTGCATGATTATGTTGTGCTGCTCTTCTAGACGGCTGAGATGAAGGTGCCTGCTTTAAACCAGGGGTGTCAAACTCATTTTAGTGAAGGGGCCACATGCTGCCCATTTTGATCTCAAGTTGGCCGGACCAGTAAAATCCCAGCAAAATAACGCATAAATAACGACTATATTTCTCTATGTTTAAATCATTTGTGAAGGTTTTTCGGACGATAAACAATTTTGAAGGTCTTTCAACAATTAACTAGAAACATGAAGACCAAAAATTCAGACATCAGCGATCTGTTTTTCTGCCCGGGCTCTCCTCTGCAGATTCCCTCGCTTTGTGACACGTTTGTGACGCCACTTTCATGACGTGATCCGTGTTTGATGACTTCCAACACAATAATATCAGTGCTCACATCGATTGTGACTGTGGGTCAATGGTTTGCATGTCTGTTTTACAAGCAGAGGATCAGAGGTTCAAATCCTAGCTCTGCTAATTTTCTTCTGTTGGACTGGACACCCTGGCGGGCCGGATTCGGCCCGCGGGCCGTATGTTTGACACCCCTGCTCTATACAGTAGCTGCAGACAATCCCTTTATTTTCTTCAACGTCTTAAAAGTGGTGACAAACTCATTGTGCACGAGCTGCCACGGTTTCATCACCGGCTGAGGAAGTGAGAGAGAAAATGTCAGAGGAATTATTAGTTGCAGGGTTGTTAGCACATAAATGTGAATACGTGGTTGTTAGGCGCCGACAGTCGAAAGCTTGAAGAACGTCTGAAGTCGAGTTACAAAAGGATTGCTGCCACAAAGGTAACTTCAAGTAAACAGGTATTGAACTCTCTCACCTTTCAAGTTCAAAAAGGCTTTCTTCGCATCTCTTGCACAGACGCCGCTATCCGCTAACTAATCAGAAAATGTCCTGTGGGAAGCGTCTTCCCTGGAGGAACCGCAGGGTAGCGTGGCTGTCTGTCAGGGATGCACTGGGACTGGAATACAGCCTGGGACTTTAAGATGGAGATGCCTTTTACGAGAGCATCCAGAAGGTGTGATTCCACAATGTTTTGACAGTAATTCTAACACTAAAGGTTTTTACACACAGGGGTTTATTTTTTTTATTCCTTCAAATGTCACGTTAATACATATCTTAAAACTGTTCTTTTCGCCATGAATATTTTTACACAGAACTCAAGTGTTACACAGTGAAAAAGCATCGCATGTGTCTTGTCATCTTTTCGGAACAAGAGGGATTTTTCGGAGCTCTCTTCAAACTCTATTACTCCTCTCAACCTTGACAAAAGCTGCACAGACCAGATTCAGTCCTTCCCTTCACAATAAAAGCCACAGACATATAATAGTCGCAGGAGGGTAATTCCCATGGTCGTGCTATTTATTCATCATGACCGTCGTGTGTCACAGACATAATATAGTTTTTGTGGTATAAAGAAAATTTGAAGATGCTGAAGACCTTTAAGTTAGAGTGAACTGTCTCAGCAAGACATCCTTAAGACCTTTAAGACACTTAAGGATGTCTTGCTGAGACAGTTCACTCTAACTTCCCGATGGCCAGTCTTCCCCCGCTCTCTGTCAACTAACAGACCAACAAATCTAGACGTTGACAATATCATGAACCTCTGAACGGTCTGATGCAAGTCCATGCAACGGTTCTGCAACAGATTAGTGGAGATTGTCCTGTTTAGTCTTTGTTTACTATGTGAAAAAGGTGTTGGATTGTTCTATTATAATGCTGAAGCCTTAGTTTGTGCTATTAATAGATTGTATTGTACAGTTGTGTCTAATCTGTAGATGCTGTTGTACAATTGTATTTCTTACTATGAATTATTGCTTTATTCCCTGTCATGTGAACTGCTTTTCTCTGTTCTACCTATCTCTTCATTTCACAGTTCATCCAACATTTTCATTTGACATGAAATATTGATTTGCAGCAGACAGGCATGGATGGAAGAATGGCATGAAACAAATAATAATCCACTTGTACTCTTGTTTGAGTGTATGATTATGTATGATTATCTGTCTGCCTAACCTTTTTTTCTGTCAATCAGCCAGGATTTAATTTTCTGTCGTACATATGTCCTTTTCATGTATTCCTGTTTGCTCAGGACACAGCGAGACGAGAGCCACAACACACAACAGACATATAATGAGTCACTCTTTGTCGTTCATGTCTGATCTGCTCAATTTGAAATTGTTGTGTAACAATTTATTTCGGTCTCTGGATGGATACAATATAAATACGAATATACCTCTATCTAAAATGATAGTGTTCATCATGGCTGAATGGACAGCAGAACTGAAATATCTCAACAAAAACAGATTATCGGTAAACGTTAAGTCGAGGTTGACATTTGTGGCTTTGATTCAAATGTCTGACCTGTTATGAGATGGATTGCCATTATATGTGCTACCAACCCTCCCCTTTCAGTATTTCTTTTAAAGAGTGCTGGTAGACGTTGGGCAGTACGAATTGAAAAAAAATACAAATTTTGCGAGATAAGAACCATATTGTTGTTCTTATTCCACGCTTTCGAACTCTTTGTCCGAAGAGTAAGAAAGCAAATCAACCAGTTTGACTTCATGTCTATCAAACCAACAATTATTTGCCAGACTGCTCTCTTCTTATATGTATGACTCAACTTCCTCCTCACTTGTCTTTCTACCTCGAACCTTTCAGTTATAGGGAATTTCAACAACCTCCAACTCCCTGAGGTTGAAAAAAGAAAGACCCATCAGGCTACCCCAATTCCCATCCAAGTCTAGTATTGAGGTCATAATAAGAGTCATCATGTATAATTAACTTATTTCTCCCTCAAAACAAAAACGAAATGACAGAACTTTCAGACTCTAAACAACGTTCAGCTTCTACATTTTTCATTGAACAATCAGTCTTCAAAGTGGAATCATAGATCTTCCATTTGAAGCCTCTCCACTCTCGTCTAATTGTAAAGTGGTTTGGAAGATCTTTGATGTTTGTCTCTGGGAGAGTTTGTGGAAGCCTCAAACCGCGGGACAAAAGAAAAGACAGAGACAGTAATTTACTGAAAATGATTTTGCTGGCTGTCAGGAGAGAGGGAGTGAGGAGGAGAAGAGAGGAAAGGAGACAGAACGCTTTCCAGTAATCCATGAATCAGATTGTACCAACAATCAATAAGATAGTAAAACTAAACGGGTTAATGTATCTTCGTGTCATCGTTTGAAGTTTTTATTTCATTTTTATTTTCTTCATAGGCTTTAAATCATCGCGTTAGTTATTTCCCAATGTTTATTCAGCTGTGTCTGGCCAACAGTGAGCGTCGCCATCGTTGCTCAAGTTGATGAATAATGAGTCCTGTTTTATCGTTTTACTCACAAATTTCACGGTCTTTGTGGTGGAAGTGCTCTCCAAAGTGTTGACTGGTTGGTTTGGAAATGATTTCATAACTACTTTTAAACAATTACAATCTTTAAAATTGCAGATGGCTCTTAACCGACAATGCTTTTTAGTGCGCACAAATATCCATTATGAAAAAACTAAAGAGGAAGAGCACATAAACCAGCAGCAGCCACCAATAAATCAATCTGAAGCAAAGTGCAGACAGACCCTGTGTCTGTGTTGCTGAAGATCTTACGGGTGATGTAAATCTCAGTAAGAGATGAAGGGAGAATTACTCTATTGTTGGATTCAAGCTAAAGAAAGAAAAAACATTTGATCTGCTGTAAAACTGGGATAAGAACAGATCTGTTGCATTTTCAGGTGGCATGGTAAGATTTTTCTTCTTTTTTTTTTTTGCAAACTCAACACAGCACTCCTCTCTTTGCTTTGCTTGTCCTCTTGTTCTATTATTCACTCTCTGGTTCGTTTGTTCTGCTGTACTCTGTCTCCTGCTGTATTGCTCAGTCTGCATCTGTATTCCCATGAGCACGTTCAGATACAGTATGTCTCATTTGGTTTATATTCCTCCTTCGCTTATTGTGCCTCTGTTAGTACCAAACACTGAAACTGGAAAGTAAACTAAAGGAGTGTAAGAAGTAGCAAAGGGCTGCTAAGATACATCATTTCCATGTGGTATTACATCTGTCGTTTTTGGCATTCACGGGTGACTTCCTGAACAGCAACGACTGTGGACGGTCGGGCGAGGCATTACTGTGCATACTTGTAACTACTCTAATAGGGACCACCACCATGAAGCAATTTAACTGTGTGCTGGGCTAGCCACCTTTTTATTCAATAAATAGTCCATCTGCAATGATCTGTTCAACTCAAATCCTCATGAAATTAGTACAGCAGGCTGTGGGTTTAGCACAATTAGCTCTTACTAATCTGCAAGAAGCCGTGTACACTAACAGCGGTTGGGTTGGTAAGACAATCATTCAACACTGTCCCAAAAGAAATAAATATCATCATCATCATCATCATCATCATTACCATCATCATCATCATCATCACCATGGTATTGAGTGATACCGCTCTCCTCTAAATGTCCGATACAGCTTTCCGTGCCTGTGCTAACACCAACCTAACATGACTGAGATCCAACAGACGGATAAGGAATAAAGTATAGGAGAATAGTATGTTACGAAATATCTTCAGGCCCAAGTTAATTCATTCAGAGGTGGTGAATGCAGTAACGGCTGAAGTCGAGTGTTCCGTCACATCGAACTGAGATGCGCATTACAAGGAAATTTGTGAATAAAAGCGTCATTTCTACTCCGTGGAGGTCTACTCTGGGCTCTGTCAGGACCCAAGACTTTCCCACGGTGCAAGTGAACCAAGTCTGTGCTGCCTAAGTCTGAGCTACGAGAGCATTTCCATATCATTTCAAATGATTCAGCAGGTCACGGCTGAATTTGATGCTCCTCTGAGTGCAACGAGCAAGTTTGATTGGCGTCAAGTCCATTCACCACGTCCATCGTGAATCGTTTCCACAAAAAGGAACGGGCCAAAACACTTGCTTGGCCCTAACTGGTCGTTTCAGATGACTCGGCAGCCGTGCCCGCTGAGTTTGTCTGACATGACGCACACTGCGCTCCGCGGCATTCAAACCAGCCGATTAATGAGCATGCACATCAAAAAGATTAGAGTGCATTAAACTCTAATCTAATCCAATGTTTGAGTCACAGAGATGTTCAGGATCAGTGGATTCTACCAAGAAAAACTCAGAAGTAGGATCCTCACTGAGGTCCTCTATATTCAAACAATGCACCTTAATTGGGGTCAAGACCAGTCAAAATCCTCATTAGACCTGAATTAGCCTTGCTGTCTTCTCTCCGGAGTGAATCGAACACACACACAGCGACACTGTCAAATGTAGTTACAGTAAAATAACCTTTTGTAATCAGCTGTGTAACAGAGAATGAAAGGCTACAAACACAGATTAAAATCCTGAGGACATAACAAAAGGCAGAAACAACAAGATACGACATCAAAGCCGACGTGTCTCTTTACTTTTATGTCTTTGCAGAAAGAAAACCTGGAAGCAGTGTTTGGTAAGACGGGGGCTCTAATGAGCTGGCTCATCATCATTCACCTCAACAACAGTTTTCATTTCATTCCAAACTTTTCCAGCGTGATTTGTCTGTGTTGATCTGTGAACTTGTTCCTATCTCAAGCCCTTCCTCCGTAAACTCCCCTCTCTCTGCGTCTGGCTGATGAATTGGCCTCTCATTTTGGCCAGCTGCTTTGGCGGTCTTCAGTCTGCAGGGGTGAGTGCGTGTACGTGCGTGTCAGGATACAAAAGAGTAAATATGAAGCCTGACAAAATGAGCTGTGTACTTGAGCATTGTGTAAACACTGAAACATAGTCATTTATCACATTGGCATATAAGCCATACCCGTGCCCAAATGGTGGATGCTACTAATAGACTGCAGAGAGCCGACGCAGAAGAAAAACTAGCTGTGCTTTTTGGCTACTGGCCAAAGTGACCTCACACACTTTGAGATCACAGCGTGAATTAAGATTATGTGTAAATAACTACAGCTAAAAGGCACAAAAGGAGGACGCAAACAGAGCAAGAAACAATTAAAGTTTGAGACAAAAAAAAAGTGAATTACTCTGCAGCATTAATTCAATTTAAATTAAATGAAATAAAGTGAGTGTGGGAGAGGAAAACCGGATTAAGGAGAATAAAAGCAAAATTTAAAGAGCGAGAGAGAAATGGAAATGGTTGAAAGGTAGAGCGACAAACGAAGAGAGAAATCATAAAAACACCTACTGGAATAAACATGTTAAAACATCCAAACTGTTCAAGGTGATGTTGACGGATGACAGCTGATTATTTAGTTTCCCCGTGTTTATGTCTGCATGCCCATTTCAGTGCCGGGCCTCCATTGTGTGTGTGTAGGATGCATTTCTGCTTATTCAGGCCGGATTTTCTTCCAGAGCCCGGGAATGATCTCCACAATCTAATTAAATTATAGTCGCGACCCTTCACACCCTTGCGAAGCAAACATCCACCGTGCCAAGGCCCGGAAACAATGTGGAAACGCTCTCAAATGCAAGATACATTCACTGAACGCCTGCGAGATAGAGGAGGAAAAAATGTTTTAGGCAATTACAAGCAGGCTGATCTTGTAGGCCGCCGCCAGAATGGTTGAATGCATCATTGCGCATAGATGGCATTTGCAATTTGACAAGAGGTTTTGTGAGAGGCACATGAGTTGAGAAGTGAGGTAAAAGTCAATAACACTCGTGATAATGATTGATAAATCCTTTCATTCAAATGGGTCTGTTTTGCGGGTTCTTTGCATGAATAAAGTCTAAATCCCAAACTAACGTGAAGCATTCTTGGATGTTCTCTGGCCCGTCAGAGTCCACCGAGGGTTCGGACCCTGTGGCAGTTCTTTACCAAACACAAACCCACTTTTGGAGGATGTTTTTCTTTTCTCTTTTATGCATCAGGGTTACGTCGGCAGAGTAAATCAACCACTCCTTGCTGCGAGGCATCACATCCCGTTTTATATAAACAAACCATGCTGGGAATCCAAATGCAACCAGCAAGCTCACTCATCGACAGCAGACAGAACCGTAAACGCCCTCAGAGGCCTCTGTTGATGAGGTCAGGCTCAGGAGGTGAGCACGCTGTATGCCACACCTTTTCTCCTCCGCAAGATTAAAGACAAAGATAATAACCAACTCTTACTGACAAGTGCCCAATTAATGGGTGCATTTATAATGTATATCTGTTGAGATATACACGATAGATGTCCAACAATCATGTTATTACACACTCAATGACCTTCATTTAAAGCTTTAGCAATTGTTAGAAATGAAGATAACATTAAATTAAGCAGAAATACACTCTATACATTGTTAATGTGGTAAATGACTATTGGAATTGTCTGGTTTTTAATGAAATATCTACACAGGTGTATAGAGGCCCATTTCCAGCAACTATCACTCCAGTGTTTTAATGGGACACTGTGTTTGCTAATCGCCTCAGAAGACTAATGGATGATGAGAAAACCCTCGTGCAGTTATGTTCGCACAGCTGATAACAGTTCTGCTGCTGAGAGACACGCTAAAACTGGCCTTCTTTTGAGCTAGTTGAGTATCTGGAGCATCACATTTGTGGGTTTGATTTTACTCAGAATGGCCAGAAAAAGAGAACTTTCCTGTGAAACTCGCCAGTCTATTCTTGTTCTTAGAAATGAAGGCTACTCCATGCCAGAACTTGCAAAGAAACAGAACATTTGTCTGGGTGACTCCAAACTTTTTCGTGTATATATATATATATATATGTATATATATATATATATATATATATATATATATATATATATATATATATATATATATATATATATATATATATGTATATATATATATATATGTGTATATATATATATATATATATATATATATATTTTCTCTTTTCTTTCAATGCAGACGTTTGGAATTTTTTACTCTGTTTCCTAAACAAAATAGATTTTAAAAAAATCCCATATCATTTCACCTGAAATAAGTAATATTCTACATTTATATATCCTTGGCTAACATGGAAAGTAAGTGGCTCTGGCCTGGGACCTTGATCCTGTTGGTACAGACCACAGACCGAGATGGAGCCATGACCTCAGACCTCACAGTGCTGGATCAAGCATTAATAATTGAAACAGAGCAAAGCAACAGCGAAGAAGAGATCATTGTATGGATTCTGCGGTGTTTTACCTGAGACCTTGGTTCTGGAATTACTAACTCCAGGTTTTTTTTACTACTCAATTAACAAAGTGTATACTGATCACCTATTTTTTTTTTTTAAAGATGTTTGTCATCTTGTTTGTTTTCCCAGTGTCTCTGGGGTGGATTAGCGACATCACTGTCAGGCAGAAGCCAATGTGCCAAACTAAGAACCAATCGGACCTCTTACTCCATCTCTGAGCACAAACTGAGTAATGCCGGGCAAAATGGATGCAGCTCATATTACCACATCGCTGATGTTAGCCAGACTAGCATCTGCACTGCACATTGGATACACACAGCTGTATCTGCACATCAATGCGTAACACAAGTTAAATAAAAGCGTTCCACTACCCTTGTTCCTCTTTTCCGTGTTCTCTTGTCTACATTATCTTAAGGCAGTGATTATAGATGTTATTGATTATGATGAGTCGAGTTTGGATGTGACATTAATGAACTACTGAGACAAAGCATTGCAATTTACAGGCCCAAACTCCGGTTTTCTGCGTGCTGTATAGATCATCACTGTGCTGCAAAAGAAGGGGACAATAAACCCATTCTTCTCTCGGTTAACTGCACATTCACTTTTATTTGTCCACATTCCAAGTAGGTGTATAAAACTTTAAATTGCTCAGCTCATAAAGAGAAAGTATAAAACAACAAACACCCAGTAAGGTTTTAATTCAACACTGGAAAAAATCTAAATCAGCTAAACAACCCTATAAAACAAAAAAATGTCCATTTGTTAATTCCTGGCCACATTTGTACTTTTAAAAAAAAGAAAACTTAATGCTGAGAGACTACGAAATGACAAAATTACCTAGTTTCTCACTCATTGTGTGTGTCTTCCACTACAGAAGACAATTTAAAGCCTGATTTGTGTGTGTGTGTGTGTGTGTGTGTGTGTGTGTGTGTGTGTGTGTGTGTGTGTGTGTGTGTGTGTGTGTGTATGTGGATATGTGTGCTATTTTGGCTTCCTTTTGAGCGAGTAGTTTGAATGTTTATTGTGGTCATAATGCATTTTTGGTCACTAAACGCATGGAAACATACCAAGTCAATTCTGATATATGTCTACACTACAGCTCTGATTTTATACAAACACTTTGATTCCCTCTTCTGTGTGATACATATTAAATTCCCACTACACTTTTATAGCCTTATGTACATTCACACAATAATTTGGTCTATTGCACCGGCCATAATGGGATCTGTGCGATAAATGTATATGTCGTATTTAAAGAATGAGGTCATTGTCAATAAAACTGATGGAGTGGGGATGTGAGCCGGCAATGAGTTAAGTGTAGCAAGCGATTTAGATACTAAGGGGAACGCAGTGAAAAATATGCACATAAACCAAACATATCATTTTGTGTGCCGCGAACATCATGTTGCTCTAAACTTCCATTTTTTCCTTTTATTGTAAGCGACAAATTTCTCCCTCGAGCAGATAAATATTGCATGACCGTACCAGTGAAAGTACTTTAGAAAATGAAGAAAAAAGCAGAAACAAAAATGATAGAAATCGTCCGGTTCGTGTTGAGATGCTGAAAGGTTAGTCTTGGATTTTGGAGTTACCATGAGATTGAGTATACGCAGTAGGGTGTTTGTATTGATCTTTTGTCTTCATTCAAATTTAGTATCAGTTATTTAAGTGTATCAAACAATATATCTTTATGATGCTAGGTGTACTCACATTATTTATTTTGCTTAATATCAATGAATATGAAGTTTAGTGATTTCATCAGTTGCTTTCAGTTACTGCTGCACTTCCTCATCAAAAGAAGACAATGCTAGTGATAAAGCATCAGCTCTGGCTCAAAGACTAATTACCTCCACAAAGGAACATAACATCTAAGATACAAGGAAGTCCCCAAAATCCCCGGGAATAGGAAGTTGACCAAAGCTTTGTGGTGTACATCGCTGTATAGCCATGGAAGAAGGATCTGCACTTGTTAACGTTTCAATAATATGTAAGAACAAGGCAATGCCCTGATGCCCTGAATAGAAAAACATAGAAAAGAACTTGTTGTCCTTTTTCCTTTTCCTATATTTTAACGTTAAAGAACATTTCGTTCAGCATCAGCATTCAATCGAAACCCGGTGCTCTGATACTTCGAGCTCTACCGTCTTGTCTTCTGTAAGCAGTTAGCAATGTCCGCATCACTTCAACTATACCGAAGGTTTATGGTGTGTTTTTAAGAAAATGATTTCTGAGAGAGAGGAAAGAAAAGAAAAGGCTTTGTGCCCTCCGCCTGTTTCCTCTCAAACAATCCATTTTGATCAGTGAGTACAGAGGTAAACACAGGCAGGCCTCTGGCTCCTTTCGTCTCTCCCAATCTCTTTCCATCAGTGTCTCTGTCTTGCTCGTAAACTGTACTGCTGGTGTGCTCTGTGTGTGCGTCAGTGTGTGTGTGTGTGTGTGTGTCTGCACATTAAATGTCAAATGAACTGTTCTCTAGACTTTTGTATAGTTGTTAACAGGACATAATTTGGTTGTCAATAAGGTTGATACAATGCAAAGAAAAAAAAGGCAACAAAGCCGTTTTTGTCATGCAATTTTTTCTAATCAGTCTCCCCGACTCTGACGATGGTAAGAAAACAAGTCACCTTTTCCATCGTAATTGAAAAAGTGTGCACATGTCTTGTGAAAAGACCAATTGTATGCCCGTATCTAAGGGCATACAGACTCTCCCTTGCCTTCACTTTTTCTCCCCTGATTTCCTTTCGAGCGCGGAGCAATAATATTTGAAGAGGCTCATTGAAATAAGCAGAGGAGGAAACGAAGACGAAAAAAAAGCCTTTAGACAAACTCATTTACTGGCGTGCGCCTCTGTGCTGTGCATCATTGCAAGCATGCTATCATCAATGCTAAAACGAAACAAAAAAAAGGGTCTAAAAAAAGCACATCATTAAGTGCAACTAGACTCAAAGTCTAGGACAAACATATAAGTGAGGCACAGAAATGCCACATTTGCATGTATCTTAATAAATCATCACGAATTAGTGCAGTTTAAGAGCAGAAAAACCAAAGCTAAAGCTAAAATTGTACCATTCAAACTAATTATAGAGAGAACACAGTGGTGCGAGGTGGCACTAAAACATATATTATCCTGTTTAGATACACTCCCCTTCCCTTCCTCAAACCCTTCTTTCCTTCATCCCTCTCCATTTCTTTTCTCCTCCATTTTCTCCTGCTGGAATCCCTTTTAAGTGCTTAGAAAGAGAGCAAATGTCCAAAACCACTTTCCAAGACCCCATGTGTGTGCTTGTCCCCGTTTTTAAGTGCCTGTGTGTATGTGTGTGTGTGTGTGTGTGTGTGTGTGTGTGTGTGTGTGTGAGAGAGAGAGACAGAGACAGAGAAGAAGAAGTGAAGGAGAGAGAGTATCGTAACCAATATATGTGAGAAAATGTCAAGGGTTTTCCAATTCTCTGTTGTTCTGAAAGACACCCTGTAGCCTCACAGAAAACCAGAGGGAGAAAAATATTAAGTCAACACTATTTAGTAGCCTGACAAACTCCCTGCTTGGTTGGGGATTCTTCGCGCTGATTGGTCGACGGATCGTTATCTGTCCCCTGAGTGGCTGGCCAATGAGAAGCAGGAAGAGGTGCAACTCGCCGAGAGATTTTTCACAGAAAAAATGACAGTGGTGTGTGTGTGTGTGTGTGTGTGTGTGTGTGTGCGTGTGCGTATAGCCACATGTTTGGGAGCCTGTGAGTGATAGCAAGACAGAGAAAGTGTTGAAAGGTGAGCTCCGGAGGGAAAATCAAAAGGGAAGGCTTCTGTTCGTTTCTGTCTGAGCCTTGTTGAATTTATGTGGGAGAAAATGTATGATTTTGCCAGACAAACACACACAAACACAAAGAGGGTGTGTGCTCCATACCGCCGCAGCAAAAGGGCCGGAGACACACCACCTAAATAGTCCCCTGGATACTTCACAGACTGAAAAGTCATTTTAGCCAGGAATAAGGAATAGTCTATATATTATAAATGTGTTACAATTGTTGGATAATAAACAAAAGCAACCATTCAACGAGAAGTTAAGATGGATGTTCCTTCTCTCAAACGCTAAAGTCCTGTCTTGAAATTCCTTCATTTTATTATTTCTTCTTGTGAAGCCATCTCATCTTTTCACCCTCCTCTTATGCCACACTCTTCCTCCTCCTCTTCCTTTTCTTGACTGCTTTCCCCTCCTGTCTCTCTTTCCATTTTTTAAGTGTCCACAGGAGAGACATTTATGAGGTCAGAGCATTAAACCAGGTCTCAGGGCGTTCACGCACCGAGGCATGAATAAAATTAGACATTTGTAGTGTTGCAGTCAAGCCCCCCCAACCAACACAACTAAACTAAACTAAACACAACTCCTACAGGATCATGAATGAGGGTGTGTGTGAGAGAAGTGTTGACCCATACATGTGCATATACACACGGTGGGTTTTATATTTTGACTTACTGGAAGTGACAGAGATCACAAAGTGCTCCGGAGAAAATGATCTCTGCAATATACAGCTGTCAACTTCTCACAACGATGCACTGTGATGATGATTGACAGCTACAAGTCTATATGTGTGTTTGCAGGGCATCGTTTTCTCAATAATAAACTTTACAACAAATATAAGTGATATAATCAGCTGTCCATTGATTGATTTCTGTTGCATTTCATTGCAAACTGTCCGTTACATAAAAGCGAACAAATGCATGTGCGTGAAATAAACACCACCAAGGGAAAAGAAGACCAAGGACAGCCAGGAAGAAATGTCAAAGAAAGGAAAAGGCAATCACATTTGCCGCATAGCCTGTGTCACAAGTGAAGCACAGAATCAGGCAGAAAAGTCACGACGACAGAGACTAATAAAATACAGATAAGCCACGCACTCATTGTCTTTATCTCTCTGGGTGCATTAGAAAGTCACGGTTTAGACTAAAGCAAAGTCAAAAAGACAGAATCTCCTAGAAACGCTAAAAGGCAAAGTCAGGAAGGGAAAGAGTCAGTGGGAGGAGTGAGAGGTGGAGGAGTGAGATGGTATTATCGGATATTGTACGTTTTGCACTCTCAATGTGCATTTAGGAAACTATTACTGAGTTTAACTGACTGCTGTTGGCCTCCGCCCATCTATCCATCCTGCGAGCTGATTTGTGACACGCAATAAGGAAACATGCGCAATTAATGGAAAAATAAGTTGTCTAGAATAATTCATCTTTTGCAGCCAAAAGCCCAGGGTGTGCTGGAGCAGGAACACGCACACACACCTAGTACCTGAAGTTAGTTCAGCAACCATCAATTGAACATTGCCCTCTTCTCAAATGTCTTAGGGCTTCTGTTGGCCTAAATTAAGTCATAGCACACATGTGGGAGGATGCGTTCAAGCCGGCCTGTGCCGGACTTTGTCCCCTTGACCATAGCTTATGTGGGTCTCAGACAGCCATGTTTGTCCTTTATAAAAGTACCCTGAGGACAAAAGCATTTCATAAAATTGTTTAAAGTCCTTTCCGTGTGAGCACTCCACTCTGGATCTGCCTTGAGGGTGGAGTTACATTTCCAAATGGGCAACCAACCCAACTAAGTGCTGCCATCTGAGCACTGGTGTGTGTCCTGGGTTCCATCTTTCAGTAGCCTGGGAAGACGAGAGGGCCGTGGGAGAGAGAGCGATTGAGGGGGGGGTGGCATCGTCTTGGTCACCCTGTGGTTTGTGGCTCAGTGCTCTCAGGCCGCCTCACATTCCTGCTACACATTCTTTCCCTTGCTTCAGTTCACAGTTAGCAGCGATCTGGGTTGGACATCCCCTGATGCATCTCCAGAGCTTCATTAGAAGCCAAAGTAGCAATTCATCCAGCAAGGTTAAAAGTGCAATGTTTTATCCTTCTATAATGTATTGCAGGAAATCAGCTCAATTGCTTTGCTACAGCAAACTCACCTGATCATATATGAAATTACACAGGAGCCACGATTTTCCAAAAATGAATATGGTGTGTAATTCACAGTCATGTAATCATTAGGCTGCAATTGAAATGCAGTTTTTAAGATTTTTGCACACAAAAAAAGGTGTGTTGTGTCACAGAATTCAGAAAACTCTACGAAGAAGTCCCCAAAGGAACTTTGTAAGTTGATTTTTGTGACACTTTGGCATTGATTTTTGCCATGTGTCACTGTTTGGCATTTTCTGAATAAATAAAAAAAAAAACACGCACACACACACACACACAAACCATAAACTGACACTTCCCTCGAATGTTGTCAGTCAACCAACCACATGCAGCAACAAACAAATGTGAAACGGAATCCAAATCAAACCATAAGCCAGTTTTCTAATGTTTTATTCATAAACCAACAGCAGCGTCCCGCTGCTACACGTTAAGTTCATTTCCCTGACTTTTATAATTGGCTGTCTTACATGTCAGTCATCTGACTGGAGCCAGCTGGATGTCAGAGATGTAGTAGCTGATGAGGCGGATGTACACTGGAAATACTGTGTGTATGTGCGTGCCTGTGTGTGTGTGTGTGTGTGTGTGTGTGCAAATGTTCACCGTGCGAGCTGAAAGACAAATTTTAGGGCTGCTGACTTTGAACACAGGCCAACTTGTGTTTAGTGATAAACAAGATAATATGGTCACATATTGTACAGTACGTGTGGATGCATAAATACTCACCTACAAGCAAAAAAAAAGGAACACAAACACGCACTCACACCTTGTTTGCTTTGACCTACCTCCTATTGCTAAACCAGGCGCTGCTGTGACAATGTCATTTGCACACACACATGCACGAACACTTGTATGCCGGGCCGCCAACATCGGTAGGGACACCGGGTCAGTTGTCCCGGGGCTCTGGGTCAGGTAGGACCCAAAAGGGCTTTTTAACCTTTTGAATTGTTTTTGAAAAGTTAATACATATAGTATGAGACTGGAGAGCAGAATCGAGAGGTTTCCAGAGAGTAAAGGTGAGTTCCGACAAGTGCTGTCTGCTCAACTACCGTCAGAGGAGCTTTTGTTCTTCAGTAGGTACCACTTGTCTCCCCTGTGCTATGAGTCATTTTATGTCATTTCATTTTTAAATTGGGACCATTTCATTTTGTCAAAAAGAAGAAAGGAAGAGGATGAAGGTCTCTTCAAGTCAAGGAGCAGGGGCGAGTGAAAGGGTGCGATGGAGAAGGACAGAGAAGGGCTGAGAGTTGAGGACAGAGAGAATTGTGGAATAAAAACGCCAAAGACAGAAGGAAAGACAGAGAGTCAGACTAATTGGTTCAGTGTTGTGTGCCCATTTGAATGTTAACCACCCCTCCTTCTGTCTCTGTCTCTCACACACATACTCTTGCCAGATAAACAAGGACAAGTACTGTAATAGTATTGACAATGACTGACAAACGGGGCAGATGGTTATCTACCTACGCATACAAACACACGGATGCTAATTAAGATGGAATACAGATTCACCAACAGGTACAGAGATAATCTAATGTGAGATAAAGCAATGGAACAATACGTCGTGCTAATGACAGAGCTGGAGGAGAGAGGAAGAGAGACCCAGCAGGTCCACCCAGCATTTAAAAACAGCCACATTTTGCAGCAAAATCAATTAACTCCAATTGCTGGTGACGGTTAAGTCAATTTGTGCAAACATTGTTTTGTGTAGAGTAGCCAGGAGTTTGTGATGTTGACCAAAAGAAAGCCGTCCTCCGAGGGAATAGAGACGGGCTGTCAAATATGCAGGAAGCTAACGTCATGTAGCCAGACAGCTAAGTTGGACCACCTTCTTTTATTCAACCACACATTGACAGTAGAACATATTATAAAACCATTGTTTGAACTGAAGTCTCTAACTGACTGTTAGCAAGCAGCTTGTTAGCTCTGAGAGATTTTTTTCCCCCCTCTTCAATAAATTACAAATAATAAAAAATATAAGAAGCAATTATGCAATGTAAAATCCAAGGCAGATGAAGAGAAAATGTAAAACTGCATATCCTGGACGGCTGGCTGCAGAACAGAATGGAAAAAAATTTGGCTTGGCAACATACAATATGGCATTAATTAGTGTTGACTCAGTAGCAAGTTACCACCCTGCCTCTGTGTTTGTGTGTGTGGGTGTGTACCACCTTCTCAGCTTCCACAGTAGCCAGCAGAGAAACAAAGAAATCATGTGTTTCAAATAACTAACTCCCGCACTCACTGGAAATATACATGTAATGACTCCCCCATGTCAACAGCTACGCTCACACCAACATGGGCACGGATACGCACAACATGTCAACTTCGACGCACTAACATGCACAGTCGGGAACACACGCAAACGACTAATCAAACCAATATGCGGACAACAAACTTGCAAGCGTGAAATGACGCTCAGAGCTTGTGTTACATGGAATAAATCCTTGATTACTGCTGAGCCTTATTACTGAATTGATATGTTGTGCTTGTGTAGTTGTGTCTGTGTGTGGGTGTCGGGAAGTCTCGTATCAGACATTTCTAACAACATCCAACTGTTAGATTTACTGACTGCCATAGTCAGTGACTGAATTAAGATCTGGCTTCATGCGCAGAATGTTTAACAGCAGCTGTGCGATAGAAATCAACCCACCCCTGTCCTCCTCTATGCTTCCCAGGGAGAACATTACATCAGGCCAATGGTTCCCTGCCTCCTTCTACGTGCCGTCGAGATAATGGGAATAGCACTTGTGATTTCCCCTTTAATTTCTGCATCCATCACCCACTCTTTGTACCTTGAACCATCGCTTGATAACGGTATTTCTTCCAATAAAGCATATTCCTCACCGGGAAGAACTTCGCCTACCCTTTAAAACTGAAAAATAACTGCTCCAAGTAGGCTTTTGGGGTTCGACAGTCCTGCAGTTCATGTGAGACTTACTTATCCAAGGGGTATCTTATTACGTCCATTCATCCTGGAGCAAGAGCAGTGTAACCTTTTGACTGGGGAGCTAAATCATGGCCATTATCCACCGGCAGTGCTCGTTATTCTGCACTCCCTCTGCGGGACGGAGCGGTCCGATTGACTAACTGTTCCCTAAACTGTTTCCTTTACATGGAGGGAAGCGAGGAGGGGGGGGAGACGGAAAAGGAGCAGGGCGGTGAGAAAGGAGAGACACAGACAGGGGAAGGGCCGACTCGGCAGACTGAGGGTTCAACCAAACTTTTCGGGGGGCAGACGAGGTACGAGAGCGGCTGAAAGTAAGCAAGAGAGGGAGACCCGTCAGATTGATTAATACTGCCAAAAATATTCCCGTCTCAGATGAAGTGTCAATTTCCCAAAGAATCCATTTCAGGCACACAAATGAATAGGAGCTTTTGTTCTATGTGGAAAATACATTACACGCAGAGGCTATGCTTAAAACTAAATGCTAGGAACACGGAGGAAATCTATTTCCAAACCCAGTAATTCTAACCAGTTAGGGGATCGACAGTAAGACTATGTGTGTGTGTGTGTGTGTGTGTGTGTGTGTGTGTGTGTGTGTGTGTGTGTGTGTGCGTGCTTAAGCATCTGTGACTGTGTCTCCAGTAAGCCGATACCCCTTTCCCCAGTGCCGAATATATGACATATGCCCAGGAAGCAAATTAGCCAAACGAAAGAGTCCTGGTGAGTCTCAAACCAAGCCTTTCTGTGTGTGTGTGTGTGTGTGTGTGTGTGTGTGTGTGTGTTTGTGTGTGTGTGTGTGTGTGTGCGTTGGTAAAAGTGTCGTATCCGTATCGACATTCTCTATAGATTAGGAACATTTTTCATCCGTCTTCAGGAATGGGTTAGGGCAATGGTTTAAGGATAACAGAAAAATGAAGATTATATTTAGCTGAACGTTCTCACAGGTGGAGTATTATAAATATATTAGTGAATCAGAGAGAAGGACAAACAGAGGAACAAGAGATCGAAACTGCGTGAATGTGTGTGTGCGCAGTGGAAAGCTGATGTCGGGGCATTTACGGTCCAGCCAGCTGAAAGTTGAGTTCCTTCCATCCATGCAGCCTAAGTTCTTTGCACCATTTGCCTGCTAAATGCTGTGCTGTTATTCCGCTGCTGACTGACATCAGCCTAATGGCTGCTAATGGTTTCTAGTTTATGATGCTTTCCTCTTCAAGTGAAAATGTACAATGCAATGGCCGAGTTCTCTTCGCTTGTTTTTCCTGTCTGCCTTGTGAACTCACCGATGCCTGTCTACCTTCTGCCTTGGTCTCCCCGTCGGTTTTAGTTTCTCTCTTTCCATTTTTCAAATCACACAATGAACGCCTTCATAGTCATTTTGTGAAATTCAGGAAAATACTCATGAAGCTTGGAGAACTTGGTGACACTTTTGTCTTCCTACTGGGTGACAATGGACAGTTGAAAACCTTTTTGCCACCTCTGAATTTGTAATGTGACTCAAAATAGCTATACATTCAAAGGGGTGTGAAGATGGTGTGCTCTCTTCTCAGAATCTTCTATGACCTGGATTCAGTTGAGGCACACTTTTGCACATATATTGTGAGTAATGGCACATACTGGAGATGTTACCAGTGAGGGGAAAAAATGAATGTGGCCTTAGGTTTAGGTGGTCCAATTACTTTACTTTTAGAAGATCAGATTTTTCAATTATCACATGCATAATGACTGAGGGTCTTATAATGTCTGAGGCCAATAGTACGGGAACAAGCTGTGCTCGCCTTAAGCAGACAGGCAGGCAGGAACAGCGTAACACAAAGGAACCAATACAGCATTCTCTACGTAATTCAATCCACTTGGGATTGATTATGATACGTACAAAAAATTGTGCAAGGAAGTGACTTGTATATTGACGTTTGGGATGGAGTGTTAGTGCAGGGGAGAGGGATGGAAATAGCATGTGTGTTTGTGCATGAATGTGTCCTGCGGTCCAAGGATCCAGTATCTGATCTAAAGCCGCCCTCCCGCTGTAAGCCTCCCGAGAGAGCACAACAGTCTGCAAACTCTCCAGCTCTCCCACTCAAACACCTCTCCCAGCAATTAGTATTACAAGGATTACAATGCACTCCGTTTCTGCCTGTTTTTCCCTATTTACGTGGGTTCAACTCTTGATTATAAGCGTATTAGCGTATATGGAGGAACTAAAATAGTTAGCTACTATACATCTACTTGACTGGATTTTTGTCTAAAGACAAAATCGGTGGGTGTCGTGAATACATTAGGGAAACGGTTTGAGATTTGGGGCAGTGCACAGTCATGCAGAGCTGCTCTCCACTGTGAAGTGCATCCTCCTTCACCCTTCGCTACCCTTCTACTTTGTTTCCTAGAGCTACCCTTCCCCATCGCCCTTTGCTCCCCATTTCTCTAGGAACACACACATTCACAAACAAACATTGCATTCATTCCCAGCCTTCTGATTCTAATCTTTATTCTTCCCACAAAACTTTTTTCTTTGCCTTTTTTTCTTCACCGAATCCTCACACACACACACACACACACACACAAAAAAAAAACAGGGGCCTCTGGCAGTTGCAATTTAACACAGTCGCAAAAATCCCACATTCACACCCGCTTATCCACGAGCATACACACGTTATCGCACACAAACACACACGGGGAGTCACCCCTGGCGTGCCCGTGTCGCTGCTCTGCACATGCCGCTGCGCTTCTGCGCTCCTGCTCGAAGCCCGATGATCCCCGGCCTGTCACTGTGGGCGATGGAATGTCCTGTCACCAGGGGAAACGGAACGCCCTGTCACCCGGGGTAACGGAATGCCTCGTCACCCACGGGGTAATAGAATGAAGACGTAAGCGTCTCCGACAGTCCAGACGTGGAGGTATGACACATCTTCGGGACATGAGGTGCATATGGAGAGAGAGAGAGAGAGGGGAGGGGAGAAAGAGAGAGAGGGAAACGGCGAGTGGGGGGGGGGGAGGCCGTGTTGCTAGGGTAGATCAGAGCGGCAGGACCAGTTAGCTAATGGACCAGAAGTGATGTGACCTACTGGCTGTCAGAAGGTCAGAGGAGCCAAGTTCAGAGGCTCTCAAGCTAAAATAATGCCATTTATTTACATGCACGTCGTCTCCATTATTAGCCAAGTCCCTTCACGTGGTTTAATTACTTTTAAACCTATTGGTACCCACAAGTCTCCTGTTCACAGACATCAACCACGTTATCATAATCTCATGCAGTAAAAAAAAAAAGGACAGTATTTTCCATGCAGTATATGTAAATGTGTATTTTTGCTGATTCTAAAATGGTGCATTTTGTATATTTTATATTTCTGCATACGCAGGTCCTAAACAGTCTTGGAACTGCATACATTTAGTATGACTGGGGGTCTAAGACTATTGGATCCAATGACTCCAATTGCATCTGTATGTATTTTTAGTAGCTTTGACTGATCCTTTAGGTCGGAGTGGTACGTCCTGTTTTGTGGTATTTAAACCGTGACGTCTAAGAAAACGATCAACTAAAATAAAGAGTGTAATTACCAAACTGGACCCCGTTGGAGGTATTTGATCTACAGTGCCTGTGACAACACGCTCACACCAATGCAAACCTTTGCCTTTTTTTTAAACATGTTATTTTTGTCCCGAATGCTTCTCCATGACCTGCAAATTCATTGTGCTGACCCCGAACAAAACCCTGTATTATTGTGATTTAATATCCCCTGCAGAGTATATGAAAGTACTTCTACAGAATCCGTTGAAATCTCAATTTCTTGTGAGTTTACTGCAGTGATAGAGGGAGAAACCTCAACAACCAGAAGGCAAACTGCCCGACAGAGTGGGAGAGCGCAGCAGGCAGACCGGTAGAAAAACAGAGAAATTGACTCAGACTGAGGGAGAGAGCGACAAAAAAATAAATAAATGAGCGACAGGTTCAGCAGAGATCACAGCCAGGTACCCTAATTGAAAAAGGCAAAAGGAGAAAATCATTAAATAAGCCCCACTGGTGTCTCCCTTATTAGATTCCCCTGCTGGTGTCACGTCGATTAAATTCCCTCTTGTTTCCCCTAACAAAGTCTAAACTTTCAGACAATGTGTGAAGGAAAGGGACTACAGGGACATGCACGAGGCTGTGCATGTACACACTTGTCTCCATCTCTATGTGTAAATTGCATGTCAGGTTCTGATTTGAAGATACATACTGCATTTTGCAGTGAAATCTGTTTGTTAACACTAATAAGACATTATTACTGCGATGTTTTACAGATACTGTAATGAAAATCCCAGTGTGGGGGGGGGGGGCATGTCCTGACTATTTAGCATTACAGCGCAGCCCTTTTTTTTTTTGCACCCGGTGCTTTTGTCAATAATGAGAGGAAAGGAAAACAGACTGGGATTTTGTTAGACAGTTATGTGAATTAATGACGTCTTGAAAAGTCTCCGAAAACATCTAACGAACTGCGAAGGGAACTTAACCTTCACGCTGTTTTTCTTTCTCTGTTGTCACTATTTCTCTTATTCCTTCCCTGGTCGTCTGTGTGTTTCACTCTTTTCCCTCTCCCTCATCATCAGCATCATAATATTTTCCATCTGCTCTGAGAGATGGAGACATAAACTGAGCCGGAGCCAGCACGAACAGCTGCAGGCATCTATTCCGATATATTACAGTACGTCTTACCCCCACATATTCCCTTTATGTCGAGCCCATCACTGAGTACACTAGACCCCATTACTCTCATTAGCTTTTACAGCACTTGGCTGGTAAAACATTTGCATTCGCTGGGAGTAAAGAGGACAGACTGCTGATATAGTTTCAAAACAGCCTCCATGTCACTTGAAATGCACCGCAAAATGTTTGTTTATTCATGGTTTTATACAGACTTATGATGCACATCTCACGATACCAAACCAAATTATGTTGGTATGTTGAGAGATAATTTCCCTGGAGTCAGAAAAAAAAAAAATCACCTGTCACGACATGACTTGTTTCAAATCAACAACACAAACCAAACAAATAAACAGATTAAGGAGCTTCCTGTGAGGTAATTTCACAGCCATAAAAAAAAAAGTATAAGTGATAGAAGCATTTGCATTACATCAAAGAGATGCACCAGCCAAATCGCCTTCAAGTGCTTTAATGCAATTTGACTTCAAATGTCTTGAAATGAGCTTAATTCAGACAGTTTGACTCCATGCTGTAATGACTCAACAAGCCAGTTGTTTATTTGTTCATGAAAGGGAAAGCAAGTGGCAGACTCAGCCAGCTGGACAGTTTAATCCGACTCCTTTTCATTGCACATGAACTCGCTCCCCCTTATTTCAAATCACCTGTTTTTTTTGTGTGTGTTTTTGTAAAACAGCACTGGACACTTTTCTCCTTTTATTTACACTGACAATAGTTACCGCTATTATGCTGTTTTGGATCAACTGTCTCCCAAAAAAGTACAAAACCACCGAGTTGGAAGGCAGAGGCTTCAAATAAAATGATGTCTCCCACTAGCCTCAATATGTCTGGAACCTGCTGAGGTGGTGTGACTTCCTCGGTGCCATCACTGTACAGATACAGCTGCTCAAACCCATCAAGACGTGCTGTAATTTCGCTCCGGCGCCCACTGCATATGCTGACAGGACGATACCGATCGCTGTGACACTATCAACAAAAGAACGCGTCCACCTGCCTGTGTAGCACACAGCGCTATTTCGCTTTATATCTGACCGTCACATCATTTAGATGAGCAATGTGCATTTTAATTAGCTGCTGCTGCTGCTGAAGTCCTTTCTCCCACCCCAAATATGTCTGCAATGTGCTGATGTATTACACATTCAGCACTTTGATTTTGCGTGAAGCCCTTAGCATCAGACTGAGCTCGATGTTGCATTTATGTAAGTGGAGTATGAAGGTGTATGTGTACGTATATGTATATCTCTGTGGCTCTCTGAAATACATTTATAGCAGGTAATCAGCTGTCATAAGTGCCTCAGAAGTCTGTCTGTTCGACGGGAATGTGCAGTGTGGGCTACAATGTACAGTACATGAGCGTGAGTGTCCTCCCAACATTAATAAGCAGTGCCCAAGCCAGTCTGTGTGTGTGTGTGTGTGTGTGTGTGTGTGTGTGTGTGTGTGTGTGTGTGTGTGTGTCTGCACGCACACACAAGCTAAAGTCCCAGACCGGCTCGACAAGCTTAATACCATTATCAAGATTTACAGCGATGCTCATGTGGGACTTGCATCAAAATGGTTGGTGCACAGCACAGAGAGAACCCATGTCCCAATTAGAGAGCCTGAGGAACGGCGGCACATACAATCCCTTTCTCAGACTCTCGCTATCTTCCGCTCTCAGACACTTCTACATATTCACAGTATCTTGAACTATCTCACACACAAACATCCCCGCTGCCCCTCGGGACGGTGCCTCTGGCCTTCGCGGTTGGAGGAGGGAAAACGCTGAAGCGGTGGAAATAAAGAAAGGAAGTGAGGACAGGACAAGAGAATGAGCAAGTGAGAAAGAAAGAGAATGGAGCAGCATCCCAAACAGCTCAAGATGTACACGACACAGCTCCGAGCAACGTTGTTGTCATCAGCGGCACATTTTCACGCTGAGCCCCTTTTCTGATTTAAAAGCTGAAATTGCACTGAACCGGCAAAGTATAGCCATAACAATATATTCTTTTCTTGAGAGGAGCATTCATTTTCAATATTTCAAACAACGACAAGCATTGAATTCAAACAGACAGATCTTTTGAGTTTGTTCATATGTTCGGGAAAAGCTGTAAGCCACTTATTTCCATTTAAAAGACAACCACATAGCCTTATCCTCTGAAATTAAAATTCATAAGAAATGAGAGCAAGCAGTCGCTGTGCTGTGAATGTGTGTCTGCTCATGTATATGTAAACCAAAGTGCGTGCGTGTGTGTGTATGCTTGCGGCGGACATTACCGCATGTTCCTGCACTATGTGTGCGTGTGTGTGTGTACGTGTACAAGCATGCGTGTGTGCTTACAGAAAACAGGGAAGAGCTTTAATGATAGACCATAAAACGCAAAGCAAGCATCTCCCTCTCTGGGAGACTAATTCAACGGCTGAGCCGGAGATGTGAGGAGCGCGGAAATGTCCGAGGTGCTTCTGAGTCTCTGTTCATTATAACGAAACGTACCTAATATTAGACGCTCCCGGTGTCAATTCAAAACATATTGATGCTTATTGGCCGCTAACGCATTCTGCACTTCTCCTTTCACAGTGCTTTGGCATGGAAACAAATAACCAATTTCAATATCAAGTTATCATGAATAATTCATGGGTGCTTGTAGGGCTTTAGGCATGGAGATTTTTGATGGCATAACCTTGTGTAATATCACAACAGCTTGTTAGGACTGGAAATACACAGAGCTCAATTAATTCTTTTGAGCACACAAGATAGCGCTTCATAAATGCACCTGAATGCCGCTTCTACTTCAGTCATATGGTAATGACTTTGAAGATGGACTGAAACCCTTTGAAAAAACTCAGACCTAAATTTCATGTGTTTCTATCTTGAAAAGATTGGCCTCCAGGTTGATTTGGGACGGGGGAGGAAAAGTGATCTTTATTCAATGAACGCTCAATCATTTTGATATTTGAGAAATGGATCCAGACTAATTACTTCTGGAGATCAGGGTCAGACTTTGCTGTAGCTCTAGGACATAAAGCGGCACTATTTTAAAGAATCAGACATGGGTGATGCTGCAGGGATTTTGTGTAAGAAGTGCAGGTATGAAATATTACTGAAATAGTGCTCCTGCAGTTGATAGAGTCCTTGAAATGCAGGGCGCATCTTCCCCCTCACCTCTTGAGTTGTTCTTGTTTTTTTATCTGCTCCTCCCACCCTGTTTTAGCGACCCTCTACATTCTCTCCCATCTATTGTCCGTCTCGCCAAGTTCTGCCTCTTGACAGCATTGTCAAACACCTCCGTGACTATTTACCTCTCACTAATTCTATATTTTGCCCTCAGTGTCTTCGGCACTCTTTCCTTTCCCCACATTCCCGGCAGCCTTGACTGAGCTTCAACCTCAAAAATCCAAAAGAAAAACAAGAAAGTAGTGAAAGAAGCCGAACCAAAAATGATTTCCTGCCCGCCATAGTTACTCCCTCTCTTTCTCAAGGCTAGCTACACAGTACACACACTCCCACACTCTTCCCCAAAGTCACGGTCGCACACTTATATTGTATATATATACACACATTCCCAAAGCACAAGACAACAATCAATGTCAGCCAGTCACAGTTCAATAAGCAGACTAAACAATGTTGCTCCATTATTACTGTCTTGTTTAACCAACACACAAGAGCAACACTGAGAATCAATACACTGCCACGCGACAGGGTGAGTGTGAGTGTGTGTGTGTAACACCAACGTGTGTGTATATGTGTGTCGGACCCACTCAATGGAGCAGCCAGCAGGAAAAAGGTCCTCCATGATTAAATGTCCACTTAAGCAGACCTCCGAGACATGTGTGTATGTGTGTGTGTGTGTGTGTGTGTGTGTGTGTGTGTTTTTTGTATGTACCCAACATGGGGCAAACGGTAAATCTGCCTTGATTGATTTTCTCCAGGCAAATTGGTTGCAACACTTGGTCTACAAAACCTGAATACTATTGGTTTTGTTTCCACAGATTAGAGGGTCTTGTTCAGATATCGACTGGAGACAAAGTAGGTGAACCCTCACCTGAAATACCACTTTTAAAAAGACTGAAGTTCAAAAGGCGTCTTTCTCAACTTTAAAATGGTTCCCTTGTTTTTCATTAGCCGTCCTATCGACCCGGTTCTATTGAAACGACTGTGGCCTTTTCTTCAGAAAAAACTTCTGCAACCGTTGTGACGTCTAACCGTGTAGGACGAGGACTACAACTGCAGCATCTGTCCATGAAATGTCTGCAATACGACAGAGTGACATCATATTGTGTTGGGAAAAACTATATTTAGAAAAATCAACAGGAGCAATGTCGTGATTATTCTGGATAATCCATGTAGTCTATTTTAAAACGTTTTTATTGGGATTTTCTTGGGTGCCACGATCGTAATTGTTAAAAAAAAAAGAAATCCTAGAGAAGCATATTATTATGAAATCACTACTCATTGTGGGAAAAAAAAACTCCCCAGCCTTTGATGCGGCTTGATGACAACTTTTTTTTCCTCATTTTTGAATAAACAGACCCTTTTAGTGGGCTTTTCATTGTCCTCGCCTAAGCTTTCTAATGCACAGGTCACTACAACAAGCTGTGTAACCCCTATGGCACCAGTCTGTCTGAAACCTTGGAGCATTTTGTTATCTTTACTCTGTGCTGTAAATAATTCATCTGACACACCTCCCCTCCTCTGCTCTCAAGACCAAAAGTGATGGCACTAAAAGCTTAAAGGACTTAAACTCTCCAGCAGCACAGTGAGGAGGCTGCTCCTCCTTGAATTCTGCAACATAGGTGCCTTTCAGCGGGAGATTAAACGAGGAGTGACACATTTGCTCTCGAACACTTAAAACTTAATGCCGTGCTCAGTCACTCTCTTTTGCTCATTTACAGAAAATAAATTGTACAATCAAATTCCTATTCAGGATCACCTTCATAAAAAGGCAATATGGCGGCGAGTATATTCATTATGTCATAGTTAATACATCGTAAGCTGGTGCCACGCAAGGATGATATCCGTAACGGCCGACGAGAGGCTTTACATTTATGGTTCTCTAACTAGAAGTGATTTCAGGATACTCAAGATGAGTGACTTGCTGCCTGTTCAGCAGGTACGGTTTCCGTTTCATGGCTGGCAATGTTCTCCCTCCTGCGGCTCCCACGACGGGAGAGACGCAGCAAAACAGTGCGGATGCTTTCACAGAATCGGGGGGGGGAAGAAAAGACACAAAATCTGAACACAGAAGGAACTGACAAGTTTGTCATTAGCTGTGAGTTTCAGTTCATTTTCAAACTACAACATAAACTTTTGTGAGTTACGACTTGACCTGGGGCCAAAACAGCAGCCCTGCCCTCATTTTCTGACAAGACCTCAGCACTGAGCGGAGATAAACAAAAACCCTGGAGGGGCCCAGAGGAAGAAGCAACACAAATAACCACAGCAACAATACAAGGATTTGGAGGAGCTGGAGAGAGCCGTGGGCATTGTCTGGCTTTAGTCAGCTACTTTCCGCTTCTTTTGAAACTGTTCCTTGGGTGTGGATGACATTTCTCAGATCAGAGAAGGGGGAAAAACATTTCAAATGTTTCGGCAAAGTTTCCCTTCCTTGTGTCTTTTGTTTAAAGTTTAAATCTCACTTCCTCCCTGGAAGGAAGGAAGAATGGATGGAAGACAGGAAGAAAGGACGGGAAGGGAGAAGGGAAGAAACTCAGCTCAAACTGGAGAAAGATGAGAGGGAGGGAAGAGGAGTGTAAAAAAGAAACAGAGATGAGGAGAACACGAACGGAGGCTCACAGGCACTTATTTCTTGTTTCTTTTCATGTGGTGAAATAACCCTGCTGTGACACGGCAAGTTTCTCCAAGATGTCTCTGGCTCAAAATGCTAAATGTATAGCTCACAGATGGCTCACTGCCATGAAGCATTTTTCAACAAGTAGGCAACACCAGTTGAAACCTATTTATTTGAGGTAGATGTCCAGGTCTGATCCTATGTTGGAGAAACACCAAGATTGATTATGAATCCCTAAAAGAATTCTGTAATAAAGACGCACAAGCCCAGGCCACCTCTTTTTTCCCCCAACTAATATTAGCATTAAGAGAAATGGCTTGGATGCTCTAAATCCCATATAAACGTCACTATTATGATGATAACTATTAAAATGTAAATAATGTATACTGTACAATAGTGTTCTTCAGATGTGAATTTTATATTTTCTGAAATGGAACAACTGCAACGTGACCCAATTTCCCTGAGGAATCAATAAAGTATTTTTTTAAAAGGAGTATTTTACCATTTTGTACGCAAAAAGTATTGGGCTTTGCACAAGGAGTGCAGGATACACAGCCTGTAAAAAACATTGTATGATGTCTTCTGTGCAAATGATTTAATATAAAATCAGACAACAAGCCCAAAAAAAAGAAGAAAAAAAAGTAAGCTATATCATTACATCATGATAACCACAATCCTAAAACATGTCTCAAACTGTACTTTGTAACAGAGTCAAGCATTAATCTTTGAGGATAACTGATTACTACAACAGAAATGGGTGGCTTTTCCCGCTCTTTTGAAACACACAACTGCTAAAATATTAGACATGGTCCAAGAGGGTGACAGGATGCACAACACCTGCCAAGAACACAACGGCTCCTGCATATGGAGACACAGTGTCTGTGTCCACTCTCCGGCTTTAACCGCCAAACTAACCTTCCAGTGCCATTATGTGTGTGTGTGTGTGTGTGTGTGTGTGTATGTGTGTGTGTGTGTGTGTGTGTGTGTGTGTGTGTGTGTGTGTGTGTGTGTGTGTGTGTTGGCTGTCATGTCTGGAAACCCCCTTGTATGCTCGTGTTCAACAGGGCAGAGACATTTGTCCCTTCGTATACTGTGTGTGTGTGTGTTCGTGTGTGTGTGTGTTGTCCTGGTATTGGCAGGCCAATTGAGCCACATGTCATTGGCCAGTGAGCCAGTTTGTGTGTTGAAAACCATTACTGCACCACCACGCCAGCTGTGCCTCAGGAAGATGATGATCATTTCCACGAAAAGAACTAAAAGGACAACAACAAAAAAGGGAGGCAAACAGTTGAGTCCTAAACCTTCTGAAATATGCTGGATTACAGCCGCAGATATGAAACACTTGTGGTTCATTGTGATCGTGGGATGTACTTCATTATATCATGGTTGCAAGTTGTGTAAAATTAACTTTCCTCACTGCTGGGACTATCAGGAAGAGACCGTTTCTATTATTTGTGTGAAGAGACAGTTAAGCCGGAGCTTTGTTGTGAGCTGAGAATGGAACAGAGTGTGTGTAGGCCCTAGAAATTGCAAGAAGGACTCAAGAGCTCACACCCACCCGCAAGAAAACAATTCCTCAAGACAAAATTGTCCTGATACCAAACAAGCCATTTTTCAGTTTGACGAGTGAAGACTTAAAGTGCTTAAAGTGTTCTTCAAAAACACTTTTTGTTTGAAATCCTCATTTGAACCTGAAAGCAATCAATGAATTGAACGCTCGGACAAAACAAAAAAAAGAAGAATGAAAAATCTGGAATCTGTGGCCGTTTCAGACTGCAATAAGCCCGTCCAATCATGTTAGTGGATTGGACGGGCTTCTGTCTGCCTTAATGTATTCTGGACGTTCACTCATTGCTTCCACAAGCTGCTAGTTTAACAATATCCATGTCCGTTGTTTACGCTCATGATGATGATCAAATCATTTTGGGGAAGTGGCTTTGAAGGAAGGTTAAAGGGACGGGCTGTCAAGCGTTGCCGACTTGGCAACTTTCTTACTACATTTAGCAACTTTTGGAGCTGGAAAAGAGTTGGAAACATTGGGCTCGATTTTACTGGTTGATCTTTTTTTTAATCCATCGTACTCCATCGTAAGACACTTTCTTCAGAAGATCATTACCATAATGAAACTAAGTCAATTCTGTTTTGTTGTAAAAAAGTGCTCACCGGACAATTTTTTAACTACAATACTTTTAATTTGGATTGAAACATCTGCAGTGGGCGTCATTCGGGAAAGTGACTACCGAATTACATCATCCAACTAGCCCTCCTTTATTTAGAAAAAGGCTGCTCATACATATTTCCAACTTGTTTTCTAAAGATACCCAAGTTAGTTTAACATGTGCAAGATAAAGAGCGATCTGATGTTGTAACAACCCCTCTAAAAATAAACAAAATGCATTCATTAGCGCTAAATGATGCTGAGAAAACAATATGTCTACCCGCTCCTGATTAAAAACAGTGCTGCTGGAAACAGAATAAAATAGTGCTCATCATTATGACTAAGTTGTTTACGACATCAAAGCAGCACTGTAAATTCATTGGGTAAAAGACCAGGAATCCGTTACAGTTGTTGGCATTTCTTTGCCTTGTTTTTACAGTTACGGATGTTACGGACTAAACAGTGAAGCATTATAAACACACTGGACAGATAACATGTTGAGGGAGGGAAATGTGTGTTTTGTATATATATATATATATATATATATATATATATATATATATATATATATATATATATATATATATCTGGGCAATTTATTTCAATTTGTTTCATGACATGTCATTGTGAAACTTTCCTTAGATCAAGCAAGTATATGTGTGCAACTCCCATGTTACATTGCATCTCGATTTCATCAGCTGTCAGATCATTGCAGGAGCAACATCTCAAAACACAGATACTGGTGGGACACCTCAAGAGCACTGTGCTTAAAACAAGATTATCAAAAGAAAATAGCGAGATATTATTTATCAGTGAGGCACGAACTGGTGTCCTGATGTCGTCCATTCATCTCGTCATGTTCATGATTTAGGAACTCAAAACCGATCAGTCCAAGACAATAAATGACAGTGTGGTGGACATCATACCACACATGCACACGAGAAGATTTCATCAAAAGCATGTGTTCTTTTGAGCATAAATGATCCCCCAAAATATCACCATCAAAGTAACACTTTATAGTAGAGGGCTTTTGTATGAAATACAGTATGAAATTACACTGACCTCCTACAAGAAACTGCATACTGAGCTACAATTAACTTTAAGGGCAAAAAAAAAAACAAGCAGTGAAATTCAAGACTCCGACTGCACAAGCCTTAAGCCGCATAGAAATCCTTGAGGACGGGAATTTAAAAACACGGCAAGCAGCGGGAGTAAGATAGAGCGGAAGAGAGAGATCTTTTTTCCCCGGCTCAATCCAAAAGGTGTATTTTCAATAAACATCGATGAATGTTCAAAGACAATACAGCTCGGAGAGCCAGAGGGCTCAGATCAGAGGAGCACAGCTAACAAGTTAGCACACCTTGAACACACACACACACACACACAAAGTTTGTGTGGGAGAGAATCAATGAAAACAAAGTACAGCCTATCTGAAACTGCACAAAACAAGTCAGTGGGTCTGTACTTTAAGAGCTGCACTGCTGAGTCACAATGTGGAGCGCCCATAATAATACATGACTTTCACTCAGAGGTTGGTGGAGAGAAGATCTTAAATCTCCCAATCATTCAAAACAAGTTTAAAGCCTTAATCCATTGACCTCAGAATCACCCCATTTAGTTTAAGCCTCTTTGGAAAAAGTGTTCCCCCAAAAAAGTAATATCTGATTATCTGCACCAGCAGCTGACTCAGTTGACTCTCTGGAATGTTTTAGGCTGAAGAAAAAAAGGCGTTCAGTGTCTTGATGTATTAGCAAATTGTAGTCTTATTATTAATCAAACTGATATTAATCCAACTCCGACAAATACAACATGAATACGAATCATCTTATTTGCCACTGTTTTCCATGTGTAACTGTCCATGTGGCCAGTTTTGATATACTGTGAATCTGTTTTCCACATAAAGTAGGGGTCAAAAGTGAAGTGATCAAAGTTAATATGCTTTTTTTTTTCATTATGATACCAATACCAGAGTGACCGGTCATGTTTTTATTCATACTGCACCTTCCTTATGCCTCTCAATAGTGAAGTAATTTCCCTGTAGAAAACCCAGCACAACAATCTTTGCACGCCAAACAAATGCACTCAAAAGCATGCAATAAACCACCAGGTATGAAGTGCACACCGTGGTAATGTAGAAGTAGAACCTGCAGGAAAACAATCTAGTCTGTGCGCCCCGACTTTGGCAACAAGTGATGAATAAATTCTCTCTGTTTCCTTCCAGAAACAAAAGCACCCAGACCCACAGACAACAGACTGATTTATTTTTCATCAAGCGAAAAAAAGTTCAACACAACTGATAGCTTCCACTCAAAGACCAAACTTTCTTCAGACTTGTTATCTGACTGACTCGCGGACCGAGGAGAGCAAACTTTTTTTTTCTTTTACTTTGCTCTCATAGAGCAAAGTAAACCAGACTTTACACAGTTCAGTTTGAGCACTTTAAACAGTTCAGTTTGAGCACTTAGACTTGGGCTGGAGAAGGAAAAAAAAAAAAGGGCTTCTGAATGTTTTTCTCAATCACACGAGTAATACTATAAATCAGCACTGCGGCTCACACAGCTGCTGAATCTGTCTGTATTTGACAAACAGCTCAGCTTGCTTCCTCTGTGGTGTTCACAGTGTTGACATGGTTGCCTTTCATCCTCATTATCCGACCAATAAACACTTACAACTTGCCCTTCCGGACATAATCTGCTTATTTAGATCAGGTCTGTATCCCATTGCCTCTGACCTCGAGAGGCACAAATAGGGCTATGACTGTAAATTAAAGTGGAGCGAAATGATTCAGTCGTTTTCACTGCTGTGTTTCATGGAAACTCTTCCCGCTCTGTGATTAATTACCGACCTCGCAGTCTTTCTTTATCTCTCTCCCGCGCTTGATGTCCCCATATCCAAGTCCCTCTGTCTATTTCCCTCCCACTCGTTCGGCATTGCCTCTGCCTGGCTCTTCTGATTCCCTGCCTCCCCCCCCCCCCCCCTCTATACGGTCTCTTTTTTTTTCCTGCAGAACAAAAGATTTCAGGGAGCAAGATTTCTACAGTGGAGAGTCATTATTCTCTCCGCTTTTCTCTCCTCTCTCCACCTACGGTGCCTTCCTACCTGTGCTCCTCTGGGGGGAGGGAGGGGAGGAGGGCGGAGGGGGGGAAAAAGCGCTGTGTGCATGGATAATTCCGGGGAAATAACAATGTGATATTTCATCCTCACACATGCACACAACGGACACACAAACGTGCCTTCTCAGCAAAGTACTGCCCATATTCATTAGCCACTTAGAATGCTGTGCTCAAATGAATCAAAGCAAAGTGCTTACACGTAATCTTGTCACCCGCGGAAAAAAAATATACCGGGTCCCTTATTACAGCCGGTGTGGAGCCAACATAAGTGCATGGACTTGTACCGTATGCAAAAGTCTGTATGACACAGTGTGTTTGTGCCTTTGTACCGGTCATACGCCAAAAACTCTCACTGAGTGTAACAACGTTTCTGTCAATTCACTACCTGTGTGTGTGAGGGTGTGTGTGTGTGTGTTAGTTCCTTGTTTTGCTAAGCCTACACAAGGTGCACGACAGTAAATTACATCATGTCTACAGCAGGAGAACAGGCAACCCAAAACCTTTTTACAAGACATGCTAAATCCCCTTTTTTTTCACGGCATCCTTCAGAATTACAATGTGCTCTTTCAAAACAGGCAAAACTCATGTGTGTTCGCGTGTGTGTGTGAACGCACGAGGGCAGCGTAGACGTAAGCCGAGGAGGTAAAAAGTTACAGTGGTGATTATCGTAATTGTGGTTTCAGGTTTTTGCATATTCCTTCAGATGGACCAATAGATTAGCAGACGGTTTTGGCACGAAGAGAGCAAAGGAGAAAAGAAAAGAGTGACTGTTGGAAGGGAGGGAGGGAGGCGTTGGATTGAAGGAGCAAGAAAGAGTGAAGGAGAGGAAGAGGAGCGACAGTAAAAAGTGGAGATGTGGAAAGGAGAGCAGGAGAGGAAAAAACAAAGTTACAAGAGAGAATGTAGTGGCGACAGATATGAAGGAGAGAAAGACTAATCCTTCAGGCAGCTTCCAAACGCCGCTCAGCCTGCTTGCTCACGTGCTCCTCTCCTCCTCCTCGTCCTCTTCCTCATCTCCCCAATCCTCTCTCAAACAGGAGTTGAATGGGCTTTTACAGTGCAGCTTTGTTTCCAGTCAAAAAGGAGCGTGAATGTCAAATTCTCAACCCCCCCCCCGCCCAAAAAAGAAACACCTTCCCCTTTAGTTCTTTTTCTTCTCTAACTTCATTACATTTCACTCTCCCCATTCCTTTTAATATCTTCTCTTAAACGTGTCCCTCCTCTCTGTTGTGTCTTACTGCTCTCTCGCTCTCTAGCAACAGGACAATGCCCATCCCAGAACAAGCTTTCAGTGGAAACATAAAGGACCCGGAGTCCCAGCCTCGTGGACCCCCTGCCGAGGCGCGTCGTCTTTTGTCAATGGGAGATTAATTACATATTCATGGTGACACAAATAAGACTCTCTTGCTCACACAAACACACCGCTCAGCCAAAGCCATCTGCTGGTTGTGTGTCTGCACTCGAGGAATTGTTCTGTTCGAACGGAGCACACATACTTAGGAAGTATGTTTTGTTTTTTTTTTGCACGGGTGTGTCTTTGAGGAGGGACACCTGTGCAGTGGCCCGGCTCATAAAGATTTAGCACTGCAGCGATCTCACCTCAAAAATGATACGCACACGACCAAATGTGCAGCCTTTCTTTAATACGAGTGCCTTGAGCTGAAAAAAACACAGCAGATTGGTACTTTGGCATGAATCCAAACAAAGTGTCAGAGGCAGACACAGGAAGAGACAGAGGGATTAAGCCGAAGAAGTAGAAGTTGGCTTCCTCACACACAGAAAGGATACGGGGGGGAAAAAAAGAAATCTCTGTAATCACTTGTCTTCAATAAGCACAGTGTGTTGCACATTGTGTTTTGAAGCAAGTAAACCAGCCCGGGCTATTTACTGGAGGTTTTACGGTATCAAATAAAAATAATATATAGACCATGAAATGCCTAAGCTGCCGGCTGTGGATAGAGGCAAGGCCTTCAAAAAAAAAAAAAAAAAAAAAAGAAATACGGGGTGAGATTTCAATGGAGAGCAGCTGGCATAGTGTGGAGCTCCATTTCTATACCTTTCTCCTTCCTTCCCTTTTTATTTCCATCTTTCTGTATTGTGTGTTTATATGTGTGCGACTGATAAGTTTCCATCATGTTTACTTAACACACACACACACACACACACACGCACACACACACACATCTCCAGCTGGTTGTGGGCCCCGTTCAGATGCACAACAATATGTCCACTGTTTGGGCCACACTCTAATTAAGCAGTGTAAATCTAACCAGAGAAAGGGGGCCGATTGGCGAGAGACAGTAGCGGAAGAAAGAGAAGAATAAGAGGGGGCAAAAAGTGAGAGAGAGGCTAACAGAGTGTTGGAGG
>NW_027176229.1:17526608-17634108 GCF_023055335.1 Clinocottus analis | reverse complement strand
AAAATCTCCAAACGGCACCAAAATGTTGGAGACGATCCCTGTTTGGCAGCTGAATTGTAGAACATGGCTGCGGTGCAGTTTAGTCATCATAATAAACGAGGGGACTTTTCAGACGGATCTTGACACCCGTTCATTCCAGCTCAGATGTAAGGGGGCTCAGCTAATGGCTTCTTAATAGGCCAAGAGGCTTTGAGGGGAGGCCTTTAGTTGGAAGGTGGACTCACGCACTCAAGCTGGCATTAGAGGATCTCCACTGCACACGTTTGTCATTGTGAGGGCCCGTTGCCTTTGTGTGCACGAGTGTGGCAGCGTGCATGAGACTTTTCCATCGTGTAACAACATTTCGAGATCACTGCAAAGCTAGGAGGGAGACGACTACATGACAGGTTAAATGCCTGAGTGCTCAAAAAACATTTGTAGAGGGACTTGGATATCAGTCATTATGTGTCAAAATGCTTTTTTTTTGACGCATTTAAAAATGTGGAATATTGGAGGGTTCTGCTCTTAATCAATATTATATTTGTAACCACGGCAGTGCAAGCATCATTTCCACAAACACCATCGCCGTGAACATTATTACTAACGACCTCAATAACGAACCCAGCCATTAGACCACACCAAAACCACATATTCCACAGCAGCATTAACCAGAGGCAACAACTGGCCATAAGAGACTCAATGACGCATGAGCAGAACTAAAGAGCAGAATAATTTGGTTGAAAACCACTATTGTTTTTTTCCCGTTCAAAGACAAAAGGCCACAGAAACACAGTTTGGAATTTGAGGGGAAATCTCTACCTGCGTAGAGTGGGAATTGGACCCAGCACTGATGCACAGAGAGGATTAGCTATGTACACAGAGTCCCCCCCCCCCCTCCACACCCCTTCGCCTGCCCGCCCCCTTCAGCTATAGGTCAATGTGTTTGTATGTTTTCCCCATTCAATAGAACACCTAATGGAGTGACTCCTCACTCACACACAAAGAACCAACTTCAGACACACGAGTCAAGTTGTGAGGCGGAGAGAAGCAGCAGACCAGACAAGCCCGAACTACGAGAAGAAACATAAACCTTTAAAGAAAAAAAAAAAGGGGGCAGCAGGATGAGGGACCAAGATTGAGGAGTTTCATTTGCCTGAAAAGCACCAACAGTTTTAGTTTCCAATTATACGATTCCTCTACCAAAGTCAAATTGAGTGCCGGGCTGCAATTTATCGGAGGTTGGCGAAAGCCTACCCAAATTGTGTCCCTAAATTGCAATGTATTGATTTAACAGTAAACCTATAGAGAGCGGTCATAATGAATATTGGTGGGTGTCGATGAAATGTTGTTCCCCTGGGCAACGAGAGGGAGGTGGCAGCAACACCATGTCCAATTACTGCCCAAATTCAGCACAACAATCCTTGTGCTGATCAGTAATGTTCAGAGCAATTTACGGATTGTGGTGTGGAAATAGCCAAACCTGTATCCCCTGAGAGGCATTCAGACGGAATATTAGTTATATAACAGGGGTTAAAGATTAAAGCAACACAGGAGTCCTAATGGGATATTAGACTACTATACGTTTAGACATTAATGGGGGATGACACATAACAGTGGCTTGTTATACGGTCAAGCCTCTGAGGTTGCTGGGGTCGAACAAGGGGGGGAGTGAGGAATTAAGCAACTTGGTAAAACAACAGAAGGCTCGACATGAATGCGTCTGGATCTGACTCTACCTGAGTGCGAGTGAGAGAGAGAGAGAGAGAAAGGTTTTGTTTTTTCGTATGTCAGCATTCATGGAGAGCAGCCGATACTGTCTCTGTCGCATGGAAATCACAATATCTAGACTGGCATAAAGTTGGGCTTGTTATTCGAGCTTCAGCATTCACCGCGACCTGCAGCATCCTCCGCCGTTTGGCTGCGCGTCACTCTCCAGAAATATCACTTTAATATGCCGGCTCTGCTTCCCCCGGGGATCACAGGGCCAATGCGGTCCTAATAAACAACACCTCGTCTTCTGCACAGTCGGGAGAGGGGAACTCTCTTTATGAGCTAATGATGGTGCTTTGGATGTGACATTTAATCTTCGGCTGCACCCGCGATGTTTGCGCAGCACATTTTCTTCCGAGGGCTCCCGCTTTTTGTTGTGAGGTCCGTCGCGTACGTAATTGCCTCTCTGGCTTCTGGCGGCTCTGAGTGTTTGTGACTTCTGATCAATTTTCCGATCCGGGCAAGCGGAGCCTCGCAAAGAGACATTAGTCCAAGTCCTGCCCTTCACACTGCTCACCTTTAATCAAGTGCAACCTCGCGAGCTCATTTACGCATCCGTAGTCCCGACAAAAATATGCAAAAATTTTTAAAAAAATAAATCACTGCACTGTTTAATTCCGAGAGGGGCTTCGGGAGGTTTTGTTTTTTGTTTTTTTTTACAGTCCCGTTTATATTCATGTGGTTGTGAGTCGAGACCACGTTGCACTCACGTATTGCTCAGCCCTGATGAGTTTAAAGCGTATCGTCCTCACATTAATTAGCTTATTAGTCCTTCCTCACGGGATGACGCGCATCCATAGATCGGTCGCCACCTCCAGACGCCGGCCGTGAAAGCATCCCCTCATCAGCATCAGCTCAATTGAAAATGGAAATACAGCAACAACAAGAAAAAGTAAAGCATCCCCGGCAGGAGCTTCTTCTGCCTCCCCGCTTTCAACAGCCGCCTCTACCACACAGACACATCTCCGCTAGGAAGTAAAGCTCCTGTCGCTCTGAAACAACTCAAAGAGTATTTTTTTTAAAAATACAAAATGAGAAGGTGTGAAGGAAGACGCGCTCTCCAGCCTTACCTTGAGCGACTCCTCGGTGGAGGAGCACCAGGAGGAGCAGGATCCCCGGCGCGGTGCACATCCTCACCAAGCTGCAACCCCCGTGTCCTATTCCACTTCTCTGTCCACTTTTCCCCATTGCAAGCAACGCGTAAAACACATAAACACACACACACACACACAACTCCTCGGTCCGCGGTGGGGGAAATGAGGACCCCCCGCCTCCTCCCTTTCGTCCTCCTTCTCCTTCTCCGCTTCAGGGTCTGCTGATTTATCAAACGAGTCCAAAACCCAAAGGTGGCTGAGTGTATCGCCCTCCAGTCCCGATGTCGAAGTCCGTCTCGAAAGGCGCAGGTTAAGAGAGAGAGAGAGAGAGAGAGAGAGAGGTGGTGCAAACCGCCACGGGGTCCCTTCACTCGCCTCGCCACTGTAAGCTCTGCCTGACTCTCCGTGCGCGCTCTCCTTCTCCACTCTCTCCGTTTACGCAGACAGAAATGCCACCGCCCTCTGGCTACCGTAGACTCTGTTTCTGCCTCTCTCCTTCCCTTTCGTCCCCCTCTTTCCTACTTTAATATCATAAAAAGAGAATATAAAAAAAAGCTACCTCATACATCAATGTGACTCTGCTGAATAAGGATATTTGTGGAGCGTGATACGTTTAGGGTGAAGCGGAGTTTCTCCCTTTGACCACATTTAAGGCGTAAAATAAACTCTTTACATTTTCTTTTGGAGGCTTTTCCAGAGACTGATATTGCATTTGTACTTTCTTGTATTATTCTTTTTTTAGTTCTGAGAACTTCGTGATGTTTGCAACATATAAAAAAAACAAAGCAGACGGAGAATATCTTTTTTTGAATCCGATGTATCTATTTATTGTTTGCGCGTGTACGCACGTGTGTGCGCGCCTATAATTGATGCCTGCAAGGGACAAACCAGGGAGCCACGTCTCTCCGAGAGCTGATGTCTGCCCCCTGATGGCCACGTGCGTTGGACCTGCAAAAGTACTGTGGGAGGTAAAACTTTACAAGAGTGTGTTTATCCCCTTTGAGAAGTAGTGAAAAGTAAATGAGCTAAATGTGGATTGCTGTAAAGGTTTATATGAACAACATGTTGTGAGAAGGCAAATACTATATACCGTTCATCTCCCATAATGCCTTTCACTGCCACCACAAGCAAGTAGTGACAGCCTTGACAAAATGATGACGCTTCAGAAGTAGCCGTCATTTATAATCCAGTTTTTTTTAAGGCTCCCACATTTCCACATATTGTGCACATTCACGTGTCAATACATGTCTGCACAGAGGCCATCTTTTTAAAAGCAGAACTACAATCAGATGTCAACTGTCTTCTTTGAACCATCTTTTTTTTTTTTATCAACACCGCTACTTTCAGCTTCACCTTGAAAACGTCTGACTACTCTTGAAACAGATAAACATGTATGCGACTGATGAATAAATGCAAAACAAGCTCAATACATATTTTGTACGAGGGGGCTTGCCACTCGACCAGCTCACATAACTCTCAGTGTGGCTGCACAGTCATTTTAGCAGCACAGCCTGGATCATGCATTGTAAATGGCAATAGTAAAATATGTGCTTGGTGCCATTTGTCACCACAGCAGCCCGACAGCTCAGTGACTACCACTGGAAGTAGCTGCTACCCGCAGGGACCTGTAAAAGCTTTTTTATTCTGCCACTTTATTGGGAATGGGAAAGCAATAAGTTACACAAGAAACATATGGCACACTTGGATATGGATCAGCACTTACAGCAACAGTCTATGGCACGGGTGTTTTCACCGTTCCATGTGGTAGTAGCACACAACTGCACTACTGCAAAGACTTACAAGAAACATCCAAGGAAGTGTATTAATATAGTTAAAGCAGGCCAATGATTCGAAGATTTGCTGTTAAGTTAGATGTTCAGAGATTTTCTCATATTTTCCAACACTGCCTGAGGCCCCTACAAGTTTAAACCAAATGCACCAAACTTAAATACATCTTTTGACATTTGCCTCTTCTTCCAAGAAAGTTTTCATTGAAACCAAATTACAACTGCTCTCTTTTAAAGATGTAGTCAAATGTGATTTTAACAGGTCAAGATTTTTTGTAGGTCAGGCCCCTGGCACATTCAACATCCAACCTCATATTCTCAGAAAAAGCAGCCTAGCTATAATTCAACACGATGAATGTGAATGTGCTTCATCCTCGTCCTCCTCATTTTTCACTGTTTGGATTGTTATTTCCAAAAGCTGTAAATGAAATATATGTGTGTTGAGTGACTCTTCCACTTAAGCTAACGATTGCATCGTGTGTGTGTGTGTGTGTGTGTGTGTGTGTATGTGTGTGTGTCTGCCCCAGAGCCGACCAGCTCTACTTCTAACTAAACTCTCTGAGGACGTTGTCACAATGTCTCCATATCTCTTTTTCTTCGAATGTGAGACTCATCAAAGAAATCCCAACTTCCCTTTATTTGTGTTTATCATCATTACAGGGATGGATATACATTATCTGGGAGGTTGAACACATTTCGCTGTCAGTTTCCTCTGCCTCTAACCCATAGCATGAAAGACGCAGCGATAATGAGGAGGAGACGGAGGACGCCGTTGAAAGGATATCACCACCTTGATAACGCAGAGAAGAGGGTGAAAGATTTAATCATATACAGCTTTAGAAAAAGTTATTGTTCTGTTTGTATATCAATAGTCTACTGTTTGCATGTTGTTACATTATGCACAACCTCATTATACCATACAGTTATTTTCTGGATGACTCTTTTTTTTTGCATAATCCTGTAGAATAGTTGCACATTTTGGAGAAACAAAATGGTCTGGCTTTTTTCAAAGAGTTGATAGCAAAGGAGTGATTTGACTCTAAAACACGGGAGTGCTATTGATCTTCTCATCACGAAAGGCAATGAGCGTATTTCCCATAATGTCAAACCGCTTTCTGAGATGGCTCCCAAAGCGCAATATATTGATACAGGCGCTTAACTGCCTCTTAATGGTGGCAGAATCATACAATCAAAGTCATTTTCATTAGATGTGCCATTGAACAGGTACCCCTCCACCCCCTTCACACACACACACACACACACACACACACACACACACACACACAGTTCAACAAATGCTGTTCCTGTTTGGGGCCGACAGGTGACAGCTGTGCAGAGATGAGAGACTAAGCAAGAGTAATATGTCCTGCTCAAGCTTCCCTTTTGCGTTCCTCTCTTTCTGTGTGTGCAACCCCCGTGAACGTGTCTGAGGCGAGGCTGTACGAAAGTGTTCGACGTCATCGACATTTGAACAATTATTGCGTTCCGCTTTTTCTCTGTAACGGCAGGCGTTTCTCCCTCCCGCCCCTACTGCTGTGTGCAGAGAGCGTCTCAGAAGTCCTGTTCCTGCAGTGAAGTTGACAACTCTCCACACATTTGTGAGTGCGGGATGTATGAATGACGAGTTAGCTAACGACACGGAACGCTGCGAATCACACCGATCATATACCGTGGCGCTTGATAAGAGGCCAAACAATTACACTTCCAACAATCTTCTTCATTTCATTATGCTTTTTGAGCTCTGCTCCGAGAAGCAATTGGCAGAAGGTTCCCAATGAACAGCCAGTAACCAGCATGTTGCTTATGAATATTTCAGTTTGAGTAATAACATTGACTGTGGACTTTCATCATTCAGCCACTTGAAGTTTGCTTGGATGGCGCATGGTGTTCACTTGTTTTCGGTCGTAAGAGCAACGCCGATGTTTCCACAGGCTCAAGGAAAAGACAAAAAAACAAAATCATCAACACCGCACCGTCTGTCCTCCAAACACAATTACGTCTCGCTTCAGCTGGTCTGAATTCTGTCTGACATGCTGAGGTTGCATTTATGCTGATATTCAAACCCTGTCTTATATTTCAATAAAACAAACCAGAAGTTACACTTCCGTGGAGGTGGTGTGGGTGCGTTGGTCAGAATCTCTAAAGAGGAGCCATCGCTTGCTGCCTTCAAGTTAGCCGGTCCTCCTTCCTCTCACTTTTCTACGCTTATATCTTTAACTGTAGGGATAAAATTCAATACAAAAAAGCATCCCGCCATGTGTGCCATATCCTGTGTTATCTCCATTGTGTGTGATGACAGAGAGCGGCCCCCACAGGGGTGACTAGGTTTAATCTCTTTAAGCAGTTACATAATGGCCCCCAGTTCACGTTTTAATCAGCGAATAGGTGGCTGCGCCCAGGGACGAATAATCACATCTATAACTTTCTAATCTAATATCCAGCTACATTCAAGTGGATTAGAGACGAGCGGCGGGGGAGCGGCGAGAGGCACAGGTAGTACACATAGATGCGAGCGTAGGAGGATTTATTTGTGTGTTATTTTGAGATGGAGAAAATGAGACGTCATCATGTGAATCATGTGTTTCTGTCTGGAGTTTGTGCGAGTGTGTCTGAGTGTAGGTGTGGGTGTGTGTGTGTGCGCGTGTGTGTGCGCGCGCGCATTTATATGCGTGCACGCCTATCGCAAGACACACTGTCCATAATATCAATCCTTTCGGATCACTTTTGATTTGAGTTGTTTGGCGGGTGGCTCGGTGATGAGGACCGACAATCTCATTCCCGAGATGGCTCTGTGTGACCTGTGCTGCGCGCCGTACACTGGGTGCAACATCACAGAGCGAGCTAAAGTGAATCGAGAAATTCATCCAGACAGACAGATGGACCAACAGACAAGGAGAGAATGTATCAGAGTCATCAAATTGAATTGTTTCCGGAGACACACACTCACACACACAATCACATACACACTCACACACACACAATCACATACACACTCTCGCTCTCTCCCGCTCTCTCGTCGAAGGATTTAGCAGGAAATGCAAAACACTGTGGCTACAATAATCTAAGTGAAAATCCCAGTCAGCATGTGACCTCATATTCAGTAAAGAGCGTATTACACATTTATCATGAAAAGGATGTTTGCCGTTTTTATATGTTTACATAACTACAATCTGTTTAATGGTCTAAAGATACAAACTTTGCTGAACAAAGCATGGAGAAAATCAATGCGTTGTTCATTTCTTAATTGGAAGTTGTACTCTGTTCATCTTCATCTTGCCATGACGTAGTCCGATCACATTTTATTTCTTAACATTTAAACACGATGGACAATAAAACTCAATGACAACCGGACCTAGGCTCAAACCACTTTGAAGGCAGGCTTTGTGTATACAATAAAAAGGTATATTGCAAAGAAAAAAAAATGGTATTATTGAGAAACACGACATGGAGTGATGGAAAGAAACAGACAGGAGAGCAACAAATCTGGGATATTAAAAGAAATACAAGTTGTGTGAGTGGAGAGCAACAAGTCAGTGATCACAGATCAAGTGACTCTGTGGTAATGTCAAGTAACTTTACTTTGTTATGCTCAAAGACTGAGTGGTATTCTTGGAATGACTACTTGTGAAGTCGTAATGCTTCACATTACGTCTTCACTACGTCTCCTACATTTCCTCGTGTGATGTCGACACGTTAAAGGAGGAGAGATGTTTGAACACGCACAGGGATGCACATACAAGCACGCAATTAAGATATGAAGACTATTCACATTCCTGCCACTGGTTTCTCTGTGGCAAAGAAACGCTCCATTAAAGCTTAGGAAGAAGAAGACGGCCATGCTAGAAAACATGGACACATTTTTCGTCCCCGAAGTGTACATGGAATGCATTTTGACGAGAAAATCTGAATCTGAAGGACTTTGTTTACAACGTCGCAGGGCATATTTAAAGTATCGTCTAATGTCTGTCATGGTTAAGTGGTGCGGCACCTAACCATTCTCTAATGAAGCATACAATGAGCAGAAGCAAGTAAGCATCTTAGGTTGCCAATTAACATCTTAACGTCACAAAAAGGCAGCAAATGCTGAAAGGGACACGACCACAACAGATTTCCTTGTTCAACGATCTGCCAGCATCTGCACTAAATGATGTTTTCCACCACGTTTCACGTCCAAGACAGATGCGCCTCTGCCAGAAAATGTTGTGATCAGGATACACTCCATCAGATGTTGTCTGATGTGGAATACACCGTCTCTAACAGTGGTGATGGGCATCTCATCAAATCGTTTGTCGTCTTCGGGGGAATCTTGTGAAGTGTAGTCAGAGTCTAGAAGTTCTCTCCCTCAGCCTAGAACTAAACCAGAAAACACTTCACGCATTGGAGAGAAAGACTGAAGTGAATACTTGAAAAAGCTGTCGTCAGTGTAATGTCGGCCACAGAGTTTGTTAATGACATCAGAGACGATGCTTTCTAGTGGACACCTATTGGTAGACTAGATATCCACACACACTGTGTGTTTAGCTTTCGCTCTAAAGGACACATCTACCTTCGTACACACCCTGGTGGTAGAGGCTCCGCCTCCTGTGAACTACAGCTTTAAAGTGATGATTGTAGTGCTGAGAGTGGATGCCAAAACTTAAACAACACCGAAAGGGAGTGGAGCAAAGTGTATATACAGACCAAAAAACACACATTTAATCATAAAGCACCCTATGGTAAAATCATATATAATATGATCACACAGTAAATGGGGCTAGAACACGTATAGAACATAGGGCTGCAAAGGGGTATCAGGCAGGGGTCGTCATAACATATAGATCATAAAATATACATGAAATAACTTGAATGAGAGAATAATGCATCAGAATTACAGCATACTGTAGCACTCATCACAAACCTTATTGAGACCCGTCCGCTGAAGTGTATCTCAAGTGTCCATCCAAAAGGAGCTCCCTTTGGCATATCTTCCTCTCGACATCTCCCCCTCTTGGCAATTCAATATGTCCACAGCCCTGGAATCAAAGAGAGGAGACAAGGTGTGAAAATCCATTGAAATGACGGACGACTAGTTAACACCATTGCGCCTGATCGAGCTCTTGTCACTAATCCTTTGTTTCAGTGCGCGTGTTGTTTTACATACGTCTTATCACAAGGGCATTTTAATATAGACTGATATCAACACGTCTGAAAACAGTCTCACATTTGTAGCATTATATTATAACACCAACATTATTCAAGTAGCTCTGGTGCTTGCAGAGATACACTCTTTTTAGTTTGGGTATGCAAATAGGTTTGTTTTATAAAGGTGAAAACGAACTTTTCCGTGCTGATTTATCTTTAAAAAAAAAAATATGAATGCATGAATATGTTATAGTAACTCACTCATGTCCAATGGCAGACTCTAAGCAAAGAACAAAGTCACTGCAAGTGGTGCAGAAAGTAACAATTTCCCAGCTGGTCCGGGGCCACAAGCTGGCATGTCTGTGAATAAGCTCCCCTCATGTCATGCCTGTTGCCACACATGCCGAACAGAAGGTTGTTCTCGTCGAGAGCTATTATTACAGTCTAAATTTGGTTATCATTGTGCCAATATTACTGTTAAAATAACTTTACATCTTCCAGTTCTAGCACAATTATCAACTTGCATTGCACTAATCCAGGGGTGAACCAAATCCAAAAGAGGAGGCAGGAGCGACTTCAAGGCATCCCACAACAATACAATGTAAGCAGAAGGCCGTACACAGTGTTCATCTCAACAGTTAATCGTGGATCCTGCTAACTGAAGAACAATTACGTTTCAATCTAAAATAAGGACCCTCTTTGTTTTGAAAGTCTTTGAAACTTCATATGAAGACATGATCGAGTCAAGGCCAAACAACATTCTGTGTCACACCGCAGCCATTTCACCAATTCAGCTCTGTCATGCAAGAAGAGGCGAGACACCCACCATCTGCCTCTATACCAGAGTATGCCGCCCCACCACGGGTCAGTGGGTGGTCCCACTTCACTGCAGCATCCACACTATGAGGCACTTTATCACAGACGCACAAAGCTCAGACACACTCAGTCAAGAAGCACATAAAAACCTGTTTATGATGCTTTGACATGGGTAACGTTATTACAAATATAAAAAAAAACAGATGGCATTTGGAGAAAAACTGGTCTTAAAAGATATTTTGTTTCTTTGCGTGAAGTGTTAATCTGTCCACACACTTTTGTTTTGCCTCATTACTCATTAAGTGGTTGCTTTTTTATCAGTTGGCTGCATCCAAATCCACTTATTTCTTGCTTGCAGCATTTTGTCAGTAAACAATTAGTGTTGAAAATGTAAAAAGTAAATTGAAATTGCTGCGTCGAAGCCCACATGCTGTTTATGACTTTGTAAAGGTCTTAGCCTTATACATGTGCGTAAGCCATCGCCGTATTAGAACTATTTAAGGAGAACAAAACAGCGCATGTTCTTCACAGTTTCACAACGCAGCATGGATTACTGCATGTACAGAACAGTGCTGCACGTGACATAATCCTAACTCTTATGCTATGCTAACACTGGAGCTTTCCTCTTCAAAGGGAGGCCATGTGTTTCAATTCTCAAAACGTATGTGTTCTGCTCGTGTGTGTGCTGTTTGTTTCTCTTGAGTGACTTGTGCAAATGAAGTGATCTGAGGGTACGGCTTATAAATTCAAGATAACAAACTATCGCCTACACCAATGCAGGAAGACAATGCTGAAAGTTCAGATCGGATGCAGCTCAGAGTAAGAATTGATCTTTGTCTGTTTTGAAGGGGTTGGTGTATTCTCACCATCACCATCACAATCGGGCCGAAGCATGTGTTCCTGATCATGTGCTTCATCAGGTTGCTTGTGGAGCCGAAAGAGAGTTGTCACAGATTCACTTTCTTTAGATCTCTCTTGCCATATTTCCCCAGAGAAATGCTCTTGTACCTTTATAAATTACACTTCGATTCATTGTGTATGTGTGTGCCGATTTCCATATTGCTGCTTGATAGATTTGAACAGGCTTCTTACTCTAAACTCTTAACTTTAAAAGATGAGTTAATTGTCGGGTTCAGAGTGAAAACAATAAACGACTGGAGGCCCTGACACGTGCAGATGTGCTCCACGAGCCTGAAACAGACAACAGTTAATTCCCTTCCTCTTTCTAGGTGTTAATGTCCTGGCAATCAGCCCAAGTGCTTTTTGATAAGCTCATTATTAATTCATGCACACTCCCGGAACCTCAAATCACACTTAATTACAACTGTGATTCCAGCAGTGACCAATATTGATGCAATTAAATAATTAGGAGTTTGCTGCTACATCATCCTCTTTTTGACTGCAAGGGACAGAGAGAAGATTATGATTTTAGAATAGAAATGAAAAAAGCCAAGTGAGCTGACGTTAACAGGCGGGCTTATTTGTTAAATCTGTGGAAGTGCTTCGTCCATCCGTGTGTGAGGAGAATGTTTTAATAGCGACTACTTTGAATGGAGAATGGCAGACAATGTTTGTTTTTGATCGATTGAGAACACTTACCGATGTCTCCACCGAGTGCGTCACAACAGTCTGCCTGTGCTGTCTGGTTGTTATTAAGTATAGTGATAAGAGAAATGCCGCATACTGTATGATGATCAATTATTTAATGACTCACAGTGATGAGAAGTGCCACTTAGTTTGTTGAGTAGCTTTTGTAATGTTCACCTTCCAGAAATTTAATTCTTTCTGTGGGTAAAAATTGTATTCATATGTTTTCTGACATGTCACCAGATAAACACTGAAGCAGCAAAACGTTTGCTCTTTGTCAAAAGCGGTAGTTGGGCAAAATGTTATGGAGAAACTTGTTATATTTGTCCTAATTTAATTAGACAGTTAGTTTAGACAGTTAGTTTAGACAGTTAGCTATTTGGCTTGTTAATTCCAACATGCTTTAATGCGTCACTGGTTATAGAAAATTAACCAACAAAGGTGTCACTCATCTGTTGCTAGCAATGTGTAGATGACGCCATACATTTTGCCAGAGAGCCGACAGACTCCATTGAACCAACAAAAAAAGTTTCACTGATTTCAAAAATTTCAGCTAGAAGTGCTCGTGCGCACATTTTTCATAATCTCATTGATTAGCTTACTTTGGTCACTGCTTCCTGCTAACGGCTGAGCGGGCATTTCTCTTTGAAAACCGTGGAAAAGAACGCAGATAAACCCTTTTCTGGCAGGAAGCCTTGAATGTGACAATCACAGCACACTAGGGCGAGAACACTCGGGGAAAAAAGCAACGTGCAAAGGATCGGGAGCTGTTTGCTAAGTCGTTGTCTTCCCATTTTCCTTTGAATTCAGCTTCTGTGGCATTAACGCTGAAGTGCCTTCAGAAAAATATAACGGCCCAATTAAAATCTATCACAACACTTTGGGTTGTTGTGTATTGCCATTTGTTTGTTCCGCGATGGAATAAATGGAAAGATATTCATATATCGTGCATGGCAGGCTTATCCGTCCTCCCCGCCCCAAGACTCCGTCATACAAAACTCATTTTTAATATCATTACTGCTTCCTTGATTTCAAAGCCGATAATGCTCTGAATATTCTGTATTTAAGAACACTTTCACCTTCATGAAAACATTTTAAAAGCCAGGGAGGAATAGACACAATTTATAAAGAAAGGCGTAATCTGGTGCTGTTAATCTGAAAACAGGGGAGCTCCTGAAAACCTGGCTTTTTGGAGATAAGAGTTGCTCACGTGATGGCAGTCTGGTTGCCTGATGATTTTGATCCCCGTCCCTCTATCTCCTCATCTATCCCCTGAAGATGAAAGCAAACAGTTTGCAGCTACTTACTGGGACCCTGCAACACATTAGTGGCGACTGCCACGGCCTTCAAAGACTGTGAGACTGTGTGTGTGTGTGTGTGTGTTTGTGTGTGTGTAGGTGTGTGTGTGCGTGCGTGAGAGAGACAAAGTAAGACAGGGAGACAGAGAGCTTGACACACATACATGTGTATTTAAGTTACTGGGCCCGGTATGTCTGTGTTAGCGTGTGCACATGTGCGCGCTTGCTGACATTCTAAAGAGGTGTAAGGTCAAAGTTCGCGTCAGCTCGACTCAGCTGTCACCCCCTGAGCTCTTTATAAAATCCCTCACAGCTCTTTCAGCTGCTGTTTCAACATCATCAATCTGGCATTGCCTGCCTGCAAACTGCAAGGCTGTGAAGGTTTTCACACACTCCATGTGAAGTGTCTGCGACTTAAACGTTTGGAGAGGTTTTTTTCAAAAACTTAAAAAATATGTTTGACAAATTCTGAGGCAGATATAATAGCAGAATGCAAAATACCAAGGTCGAGCGAATTTAGTTCTGCAGTGTCATGTTTTGGATCAAAGTGTTGCATGTTGGCAGATGTGTTGTTGGCATGTTAGTTCGAAAACTGTTATGGAGTTATGATTTTATGGCGAAGGTAAGTCAATGCTTTTGCCCACTTGGGACTTACTGTTGGGGGAGGATTGAGACTGAAGCAGTATTTAGCCATATCTTTGCAAAATATGGCAGTATGGTGCTTGGAGAACTTCCTATATATGTGTGAAAATGTTTTTCCCCACTGGAATCCATTGTGAATTCAAGCTGACTACTCTCTAGTACCCTAATAAAGAAAAAAAAAGAATTATGAGAATGTATATGGTCATTAGTGCCATTTCGTTAAACAAGAAAAAACTTTGAAAGGATGACTTAAACCAGACTGAGCCCTCTGTGGTCTTACAAATATAGAGATAATTTGTCCTAAGTGGATATATGGTGTTTTGAAAGCTATTGTTTCAGTTTTTAAGCTAAGCTTTTGTACAAAATCAACAGTGCTGTTGCAGGGCCATTGCATTACTCTGATAGGGAGAGAGGTGTTGAAAAAGCTTCAACCTTGAAGGAGCAATTCAAGTCTTTACTAAGAATGTTGCTTCTGAATGAAATGTCAACCTTACAGTTTCCCAAAAGAGCTTTGACAGTGTATGCTGTGCTTTGTTGCAATGGGTGCAATAATACAGACATTTATTCAGAGGAATTGAAAAATACCAGAGGACTTAACCATTCTGCTAATGTACCAACTGTTGAAGTGCATGTTTTGATGAAGTCCACCAGAGAGGTCAAACTACCGACAAAGAAAGAAATAATTAAATGTCTGATGATATAACAAGATTCTGTGTGTTTGAGCACTTTCCTCCTGGATATAGAACTCAAGTCAAAGCACAACCAGGGAGACAGGGAAATAGAAAGAATTATTATGTAATCATGGATGCCTCCCAAGAATGATTGGAGGAAGCGAAAGGCTGGACTGCATTTGTTTCTCCTCTCTTTCATTGATTGTATTAATCCCACATCGACTATGTAGAAGAGCACCAAAAATGGTTTTGCATCTGAACTCAAAGCAATGTTTATTCAGTCACATGACCCACAGGGTAATACTAAATCATCAATCCAATGCCAAAGCATTGATGCGTATGAATCCAAGATGAAAAGGCGCACACATCAGACGTGATGCTTTACAAGCGAAAAGTCAGACGAACACATGTTTTGATTAGTTTCTGCTGTGTGTGGAAAATAGATAAAGGTTTCCTGAACAAGTTGCTGAATGCTACAAGCTGCTATTAGTGCCATTTGGAAAAAGGGATTATTTCAATGAGATATGTTTTATATTCATAGTGTTGATGCAACTCCACGGTCATTAGCATTTTGAACTTTCTATTTCATCAACTTCCACAGAATGGCTTGGTTGTGCATCTGCATAAGGAGTTTCTGCAGCTAAAGAATAAAGCTATGTTGTGAGAGACAAAATGCCACAATGCTATTGTGCTTTTCATTCACTGATAGCCACCTGAGAGAGAGGTGTTAGCCCGTTGCATCCAGACTGAATGCACGAGGGCTACTTTGAAAAGGGAGCAGAGAACATGAGCTGGCGACAGGGGGAAGAAAATACATAAAATGGGCCCCAACGGGCGAAAAAACAAGTGTGAGTCAAGCTGTATTGCAGTGATTGAAATGAAGTGCCATGCTTGTGTTTGTCTCTCTCACTCAGCATAGGGGGGAGCCCTGCCTGGGGTGGCCCACCTGGCAGCGTGGGATCTGCGGAGTGACCTTTCCATCAAGCGGTGGCTCTGACCGGAACGGTGTTAAAACATGCCGTCGGCTGCAGGAGCCCAGGAGCAGGGAGCCACACATTGTGCGAGGGGGACGTTTCTCATAAAGTCTTCTGCATGCTGGCCTGAATCTTGGCTACTGAATCTTTGTTACTCTCACAAAAGGCCCGTGGCCCCTTCTGTGAGAAACGGAAAGTGTCCAGGCCCAGTTCAGTACGCGCTGAAGATGCGACGACGATCCGAGTGTCCGAGAACGCAACGTGGCATCCACCGCGGAGACCTTGTAATGTGCGGAAACATACAAGCAGGAGGGAAATGAGCAGCCTATGGCACTCAGCGCTGAGGCCTGCGATACGTCTGATGGGGAGTGATGAAAGGATTGTGCAATAGTTACACGAGGTCAACCAGAGAGGTTTTTCCCTCTCCTATCTAGGAAAGATGAGCGATTGAACTCAATGACACGTGAGTCAGGTGGAGAGCGTTGCACTCACGTGTTAATTGCGAAGCGGTTTTGATAAATTGGAAAGCAGCAGTTACAGAAGAACTGTCAAAAGAAATAACACATTTCTCGAAGTGTGAACTGCTTCCATTGATATCCCCTCTTTCCATATGCAAATTACATTTCAGTTAGTGAACTGGCTTTCTCTATACAATCACCTCCTTAATGGCATATGGACCTGTCTTTTGAGGAAGTTACAATGGAAATCAAGATATAAGATGTGATTGGCAAGGATTTATTGAAATATGACTTTAATTTATTAAGGTGCTTACTTATTTAAATGCTAACACAATTATGGAAAGCTGGAGTAGTGTGTTACAGTCACAGTATGTGCAAAATCACTCATTTGTACATTTGGGATCATGATTGTATTTCTTTGCACTGTCACACTGCACAGTTTGGACTCCTATTAAAGTGAAGAAGACCACATTGAGTCAAGACTCTACATCCATTGTTGGATGAGCTTTAGCTTGCTGTTGAATCTTTTTGCCAAAGCACACAAATAATGGAATGACTTTGCTTCTACAAATACAGGAAATGTTCCAAATAAGCCTAACATTGACGGAGCATTAACTGCTGTCCCACTTTTGTGTGGTGTCGATTCCCTTTATGACCACTGCATTTTGAAGAGCACGGTGTGGTTGCAGTAACTGCAGATGGTCCTGTTCTGTCCACAGAAGGTAAGCAGCCGCTAGTTGCAATTAAGCAACACTGCCGTACCTACAACCCCACATCTGTTGGAGGGGCTGAAATGTTAACTTGTTTACAATTACTAGAAAACCCTTCAACACTTCTGTATCTCACGAGGAAATGTGATTAAAAATGACTCGACTGCCAAATAGCATACCGGGTGTGTTCCTCGTGATTACAGGAGCTGCTCATTTATATTTCACAACTGTTTTTACCTTTTGAAAATGTGAAATATAACACTGAAATTGAAAACCAGTATTAAAGTCGTATTAATTACTGCAAAGCAATCACGCACACTTCATTAAAATCAGCTCCAGAAACCTGCACTAATTGTGGTCCCAAAGAAAGACAGAAAGTGGGGGGAAATGCTTATCAAGTATAAAAAACACTAGCTCTCAGCTTATGTTGGGGCTTGTATTGTAAAGTAGAACCATGGTGTAAAGAAGGAACAAGTTATCCACAGAGGGAAATATGAATATAAAAGGACATTCAGTCTATAAAACCACGGTAAACACTTAGCTCATTTGAATCAGTGGTTTTGTTTAGGCATATATGAACATATATAATCAAAATAATAGATACATTTTCCTCACTACGCAGTTGACATCAACTTTATGTCCCGATAAAGCCTTGTATTACTAATGTGTCGTGTATTACGTTCTGCCTCGTTGGAATTAATAATTAGATGTTCGAAGGTTTCCTCCAGCTGAATGACTCCAAATAGTTATCATTAATTATTAAAAATCATTATTGTTTTACTGCAAAACACTTGTTTTGAAAGGTGCTTTGCTTCTGTAAAGCTAAAATCAGTAAAAAATAAATAAATAAAAAGTCAAAATCAAACTTCCTTATATGGCTTAAGTCCCCTAAGTTGACTAAGTGTCTACAAGCATGTAGGGCAAAAGGAGGAGGGATGCATAAGATGCATGGATGGAGGGAGAAAAGGAGGGGTGGAAAACAGGGGAACGAGTGAAATGTATGTAAAAATAGACAAAAAACACAAGAGGAGAGGAGGAAGAAGGGAAACGGGAACGAAAGAATGGGTGAAAGGAAAGAAGGTACGGAAACAGGCAAGAAGGTGAAGAAAACACTGACCAGAGTAAGTAACACACCCATGACAAACGGGTGCCAGAAATCATCCTCTTTCTCTCCTCCATTAAAAAGGACCCAGGGCGAAACCACAGCACTATGGCCCCATCTCGGTCACTTTAATATGGGTCTTAAAAGTAATTTACAGCAACATATGTGGCGAGGCATCAAAAGTGCATTTGGCAGATAAAGATGCCATTGCTGACAGAAATGTGGTGCCTGGAGCAAGGCTACATCTCTTCATTCTCCTCTCTCTTTCTCTCACATGCAGAGACACAGTTTCCCTTTGCACCACCTCCGCTCTCTCCCCGGGTCCTCTCTCCTCCCTCCACTCCCTTCCACGACGTTTCCTCTCCCTACTACGACTTTCCTCCGCTGGCTTTTTATTGTCTTTCCACCTCTACCTCCTTCTCTGCCTCCCTCACGACGCTCCTCTCCTTCTCCCTGTCCTCAGTACCTCCTCCGCATCTTCATCCCTATTTCCCCCTCGCCAGCTCCCACTCGACTGCCTCCTTCCTTCGTCATCCTGATTTCATGGCCATTAAAAGGAAACCATTCATCATGAGTCCCTGCACAATGTTTTCAGAAATATGTGCGCTTTATTCAAGCCACGTTGCATCACGCGTCAGTATCGTATTGCTTGTTTCTGTGGCATGAAGAAGCCCTCTGGATGAGATGCCTGCGTCTCATAGAGGCTTAGTTCTCCTTTAAAAAAAAACCTTCTTAAACACAGTGTGCCGGCCAGAGATTCCAGATTTTAAGACTCTGAAAGGACTTGTCAGGGGATCAAATCCCCAAATCTCTTCGACCCAGTCCACTGATCTGTCGCCTTCCACAAAAATTTGAGCATCAGCCATTATATGTCCACATCAACCGTTCCTTCTTGTCCTCTACCACCTTTCCAAACATGCTCTCATCCATCCATCCATCTCTCTCTCTCTCTCTCTCTCTCTCTCTCTCTCTGGCTGTCTCCTTTACTTTCACTCTCCTCTTCCCCCTCTCATCCATCTCTTTCCGTAACTCCCCCTATCCTTCACGGCAGAGTTTTTCCTCCAGATTTACAGTATTGCCTTACGGCTTCTTCACCATAAATACTTCCCACCATCCCTCCACCTTCAACCCCCCCCCTCTCCCTCTTCTCCCTCTCCTCCTCCAGCAGACAGTGGGACGTGGGTAATGCGCTGTTGAGTTAATAGGTTCATTTTTCAACATCTTTCTTCTCCTTTTTCATGTCTGAAAGGGGAAAGGAGGAGTCTTTGACTTCATCTTGGTGAGCTATGATGAGGATTACAGATTGTGACTTTCAGACGTTACCTCAAAGTGAATAATCCACCTCTAAATCAATTTTTAAAATGCATGTTATTTCATGGAGTTCATTTGGCTGTTGAATGTACTTTGTAGCCTCTCCTTAAGTTGGACATAGTAGCTTCAGTTTGAAGGAATAGTTCGACATTGTGGGAAATACTCTTATTCGCTTTCTTGCTGAGAGTTGGGTGTGAAAACATACCACTCGCATATATCTGTCTGTATAAAGTTCTTGCCTGCAGGTTGTTATCAGAGCTTAGTGTTAAAATTGGAAACTGGAAAGACTCTGGTCAAAGGGAACAAAATTCACCATACAGCTCCGCTAAAAAATATCACCTAATATCTTGCTTGTTTGATTTGTTCAAAACCCGAAATGTATGCTATGCTATGCTAACCAGCTGCAGCTTCAGAATTATTGATCTTCAACTAACTCTCTTCAAGACAGTGATTCATTGTATTTCCCAAATTGTGAAACTAATCCCTTCACGTCACAATAATATTGTAAGATTTAGGATGAACTATTAAGCAAAAGGAAACCCACAGTGTTTTATCGCTCTCTGCACATTGCACCTCCACTGTGACACATGTAGGGTCCGTCCACCACCACACACTCTTCTCCAACCACAAACATGCTGCTGTTGCTCAGTGAGTGTGAAAGGCATGGCGTTGGTGGAACGGGATTCTAGAGAAAGTAAAACAGATTGAAGGCAGGTCTTGCTGAGCCTTTCAACAAAAAACACTGACAAACCAGAAGGCAATTCCAAACGATAACAAAACCTGCACATTGCAAATACCCCACGTTATCTATCAAATTGTCTTTTGGTTATTTGCACCAAATGTCAGTGATCGTCAAAGTTGTGCAGGAGAGTTTACTTCCAAATTAAAGAAAAATGGGGCGCCCAAATACAACGATGAAATATTCTATTGGAAGATTCTTAACCTGGAAGATAAGTGAGAGAAAAGGATGAAGGTGCTGGGATAAAAGGAGAAGGCAAGAGAAGCGCCTTTTTGTTGGTGTCAACATCATTTGGAGAAGTGATAGAAATCAACCCTGCCTTGTCTACTTATCTCTCTGCACTCCGAGATGTTGTTTCTGCTTTTGACAGCACTGAAAGTATCTCCACTTCTCAATGCCTGTGTGTTTATGTGCAATTTATTTACATACGCATTTGTGAGTCCATGACATCCCCAAAAGAATGTGTCGATGTGTGTGTAAACAGATAAGGCTTTGAGCATCTGAGATATCTCAGAAATCCAACGCAGGCTTGATGCCCTTGTGATCAAAGAATTTGGGGTTTCTTTCATTACCTTTGACGGAGGAACACATTTGGATGTTTGCCTGCCTCTCTCGCTCTCTCTCTCTCTCTCTCTCTCTCTGCCTGAAGGGAGCGGGGAATGTTGGTTATCAGAGAAACGCTGTGCATTGGAGAACCCTTTTAACAAGGTGGAAAGGCTTTGGAACTCGGGAATCATGAATGCTGGGTAACTGCACAGCTGATTTACGCTAAATCAAGAGGGAGCGAGAATACACCCCATAGGTTGTTTCTTCGGAAAACTAGGTTACTTATGCGCTTCCCCTTGGAAGATATACCACAGCGAATCATTCATATGGTATGAAGCCTAACATGTGTAAATGAGTCAAAGCAGCACGATGCATCTTTAGGACAGCAGTGTTGTGCTGTGAATATATAATATAGAGAGCCAGTCTGACCTTCAGCCAGAGAACCTTGCATCGACTGGACCGAAGTGTCCTACGAGCCTCAGAGACGCTGCTCTCGGACTGACCCTCTGATTGGACCTCCCTGTGGAAGGGGGCAAAGTAAAACGTTAATTATAGATTACTGTATCACTATTATGAATGAAAAACAAGGTTTGCAATCTCATTTAGTAACACTGGATGTCAACTACGGTGAACTTTTCGTGACACAAGCTTTTAACATCGGCTTGTTGCACTGCATCATGTGGAGGAGGAGCTTTGTACTGTTAATTCTACTATCATAGAGAGGCTCTTATCTCTAAAGAGCAATAAGCTTGGCTCTTTCGCTATGCCTTTTCATTATATCTTGCAGAAAAAGCAACATGTTACATTTGGAAAATTGCATCTTGGAATGCTTTCATTTTATGTTAACATGTATTGTTTTATGATATGGAATAAAATAGATTAGATGCCAAGCAAACATGAGCGAGAAGCAGCTCTATGTAACCTACAGTAAAGTCACGTTTCAAAGGTGTCATATCACATTCAGGTGTTTTGAGTATTTTGAACGAAATAATCAGATTAATTAGACACAATATGTAGTGTCACTTATCAATTATTTAAAGAAGTACACACTGTAACACACTGTAACAACACTTATGCCTATGAAACCAGGATATCTAGTGAATTGGCACACTGTCAATCTTTAGTTACACGTTTATAAATAGGCTCCAAAGGATAGCACACAATAAGAACGTCATTGTGAAACTTGCAGCACTTTAAGACACAGCTATAGGTTTTTTTCTTCCTCTCTGATTAATATATTTATTTAAAACTAGAGCGGAAGCGACGCGAAAAGAAAGGAGTGAAGAAGAATGAGGTGGAGGAAAGTGAAATCTAGTGGACTTGAAGGGAATAAAAAAAACTGAAAGGAGACTGATGAAGGTGAATTTAATTAAGTCTTATGTCAGTGAGGTGGGAGGAAAGTGGGGTTCACTGCCAAAGTCAGTAATAATGGTGGTTATTTTCAGACGGATTGCCTAATAAGAAGGGGAGCAAATTAAGTACCACAAGTAAAAATCATCAAAGGTTATTAATTTAACCTGCCTGAAGACTGCACATATCTATTGAAAATCCTGAACACCACCACATCTATTTATATCTCAAGACAACGTTTTGGGCAACATTGCTGGTTGACATACTTCGTACCAAAAGATGCAAACAAGAAACATCACAAAATTCATCATAGAATTTGCATGGACACCAAGAACTTGCTTTGTAATTAATGCAAAACATTGGCAATAACCCCTCGGGCTGTACTGGCTTGGAGCACTAAAGCTGTGATGCAACTGACAAGTTTTTTGGGCAATGTGACGGCATATCTTTCCTGGGAGAAAGAATTGAAACGGTAACAGATTGAAATGAAAAGAGAAGAAGTTTCGAGCGCAATAACTTGTGTTATTATGTATTCGATGCAGTGGCTCCTCAGGCAACAGGGCTCCACAATGCACGCCAAGATGTTTTGTAGCATTTTTATGTTTTGGAGAATAGAGATGGGCACTGTTGCCTCGAGTTAAGATGACGCTCCAAATATAGACACACACCAAGTTCAACCAAAGTAGCAAGACAATAATCCCAAGAAGATTAAGGCAACAATAGTTGTTGTTTTTGCTTATTTCTGCTCTCAAAATCTCACATATTTGACAAAAAGCCTTTCGCAAATATACAGAAAAACTAAAATCGTACCCAATAGAAGGATACAGTCGAGTGCCATTGCTGTTGTTAATAAGCCACTCGTCTATCTGCACAGATCTTTTTGATCTGCTTGCCTTTTGACCTCTGCCAGCCCGCCTCAATCTGTTACCACCAAACAGCATCGTATTCAAAAACACAAGGGCCTGCATGGTCAGATGAGGAGATAATGTTCTAACTGGGTGGTCCTGCTTGAAGGTTTATGAGGCTGCAAAGACACTTAATTTATCAGTGCGGCAATAATTTGTCTCCATCTCTGTCAAGAAAGAGAAAACTGAAACAGTTTGAATATGTGTTTGACAAACCTGGTGTCCTGCTGGATGATGTTTTTCCCAAACACCAATAACAGTGTTGAGCAACTAGAACTAATCTGTTCAAGTAAGGGTTACTTGGGCCTTTTTTGGGTGTGGGGGGGGCTTGGAAACTTTCTTTTCATACAATTCTCAGAAATAAAGTTTTTCAGGCACATGTCCTTCTTGGGAGTGAACACTGACATCAGCAGCCCCCACACAGGAAGCATGAACCAGCCACTGAGGTGAGTGATTGGTGCAATGAGAGGCACTCCTCCCAACGGTGAAGTATTGCGCTCACCTCCACTGGTACAGAGGGAGAGAGGGAGGTCAGTGGGTTTGGAGGGGAGGGGATCATCTTGGCTTGCCTGAAGTGGTTGATGAGGCTTTTCCCAAGGGAACTCCACTCAGCTCCTTTTAATGGAAAGCTGTCTTTCAGTGTTTCAATTTCTCCAGTTTTATTTATTTATTTTTTCCCCTGCTCGTCTCCCCAAATCTATCTCTTTTTATCTGCTGAGCTGTCTAGAATTGAATGGCAACATAAGGCTCATCATAACTGTCATCTAAAGACCTGAGCTGAACAGTTTTGCTCACATTAGCGTCATAATTGGAGTGAGCAGAACCAGGTTAACAGTTCAGTTAAATGAGCTACCTACCTGACATTTTCAAAAGGATGACATAAGCTCAGACATAGTCAGTTGCCCCTGACCCATCTCAGTAAGCACACACTTTAAATATTAAAGCCATTTCCAATGCATATGTGTCTCACCTGTGTTTGAGGCTCGGAGGAAGTTCATTGTCACTGTATACATAGGTACGCATTGTGGCGCAGGTGTAACCTATACGGCACGACAATATGTTTGTAGAGGATTGAGGGGAAGAAGAAGTGTCGGTTTCAAAGCTCTCCAAGTCCAAGGATTATGGGTTATCTCGCTGATATTTAGTTAAAGATAGCTCGGCAAAGAGACTTCCTCCAGGAAGGAGCTGTTGAAATGGAGCCATACACACAAACACTTTAAAAAGACTTCACTGCTTGTTATTTGTTTTCTGATTCTGATTCTTGTCTCACCATCATTTGCTACATATTTAATCTCTTAACCTCAATTAAATTATTTTCTTCCTCAATTCATCTCTATCCCCCTGCATCACACTGATCTTTCCTTTTCTTCCACCTTTGTTCTACCTGCATATCTCTCTCTCTCTCTCTCTCTCTCTCTCTCTCTCTCTCTCTCTCTCTCTCTCTCTCTCTCTCTCTCTGATCCTGCATGACAGAAGCCACTTTGAAGATTTCTTTTGCTCCTGTTTCATGTGGGAAAAGCTCACATACAAAAAGACACTCAGACTAATGAATGTGTGCAATTCTCCTCCACACAAGCACGGGCGCTCTGAAAAGTATGTATATTTTTTTGCCTCTTGTTTTGGCTCTTTCATTCTATCCTTTGCCCAATCTTTACTGCTTCTGCACACATGAAGGATAACACAGAAATACACACACACACACTTGCTCCAGAGGCCCCAGAGCAAAGGCTGTTATCAGCACTTCACAGGAACCGACCAGTGACACAGCCTGTCTGACTGTGCGTGTGTGCGTGTGTGCGTGTGTGTGTGTGTGTGTGTATGTGTGTGTGTATGCAACATCTCAACAGCCTAAAGACTCACAGTGTCAGTCAGATGTCCCCAGCTCTCTCTGCTCACACACCTGGTTGACACACACTAGTTCTTGATAACAATCTAAAAAAAAAATCTAATTTTTTTTATCTGAAGGTGCGTTCGGACAATTTCTGCTTTATTTACACACATTGGATCAATAGTGTGATTTAACGTTGTGTACAAATGTGTCTGCAGTTGAGAGTGTGCAGTGCTTGAGAGTGTGTATGTGTGCCGTGATGACTCAGCCGGAGAAACATTCACCGGGAAGTGCAGTTGTTTCTGTTGATGTCTTCCAGCCCTTCTTCTTCCTGTTCCCGTCCAACATCCATTAAGGCGACACCAGCAGTTTAGGAAGTCTTACACAACTTGCTATATTTCCAAGTACCAGCATTGATAATGAGCACAAACATGCTGTTCCGTTCCTTGGCTCCCACACCTATAATGTGAAAACCACTTCCTGATTGAGAGCAGGCCAGGAGTTTGTAAGTCTTTCAAAGCAACATCAAATGACTTGCTCTTGCCAAATTGGAAATAAGCATCCTTACTGTCGGTATAACATGACAAAGCACACTGCAATATGTGCACTGTATTATTTCTTTCGAGATGGAAACCAAGCTGGAAGCTCCTTCAGTGAGACGAGGAGGGGTGGACATTTGATGTCGGCCATGTTATCTGCCGAGAGAGTTGTTTTTGTTGCTACTGTTTATTTTCAATGCAAATAAAATAAAATAAAATGCACAACAGCAGTTATACACAACAGGAATGCACTATGTTAGAATTTTTGTTTTGTTCGTCATGTTTTTTCTTGTGCTGAAAATGGGCTCCAACTGCATTAAGTATTGCATCCCTATGTTGCATAATAACAATCAATTATTCCTGAAATATCTTTTCTGTAAAAGCTGTGGTGTTTCCATTCACAGCCAGAGACTGTATGTCTTATGTTTTGCTTTTAGGCTGTTTTTAAGGTTTTAATGAATTTTCGTAATTGTTTTTAATCTTGTTTCCCTCTGCATAATGTTTTGATGCTTTTAACGGTTTTATGTGAAGCACTTTGAATCGCCTTGTTGTTGAAATGTGCTATACAAATGAAATAGCCTTGCCCTTGATACCTGCACATACTGAGTGTCTAACTGCAGACATATATGAGAAATACCCTTTAGTGCCCACGTACACAAATACAAACTATGGACAGATAGTATCTAAAAAACCAAGCCATGCCCTCTCAAAAATCATTTGTCCTACTCTTTCACAACCAATTTGTTTATAGTATGACCAACAAGCCACTGAACTGAAGATAGCCTCATAAAACCTTGTGCTACAAAGCCATGTGTTTGGGTGTTTCACCAAAATGAGCACACTGTGGGATGCCAGAACAAAGTGAGAAGAAATAAACAACGCGACAAACAAAAGATGAGTCAATTTAGAAACAAGGACTCTGTAATATTACGTGTGTGTGTGTGTGTGTGTGTGTGTGTGTGTGTGTGTGTGTGTGTGTGTGTATATATATATATATATATATATATATATATATATATATATATATATATATATATATGGGTGGTACTTAACAATATTGCTTATAGACTTGTGTCAAACTGGACTACTGTATGAACAATGTATCATCTATCTCATATTATCTAAAAATCATCTCATACCCATTGTATGAAAACCTCAAGAGTCAACGTGGGTCGACGGCCAGGATTTCCTGCATGAAGCCCATGTTTCAGGTCAGAAGTCAAAGGCCCACCTGCAGATAAGTTGACTAAACACCTGAACGCAGTAGATAGTGGTTACCGAGATACAATGGCAGGTCTGTTCCCGGTTAGGAAACCCATTTCTCATTGACACATTCCAGTCCAACACACTCACACACGCACACACACGCACACACACACACACACACACACACACACACACACACACACACACGGTTATACAAAGGAGGAATGGAGGAGAAATGGAAGAGAATTACTCAAGGTCAGAACTGTAATGAACAAACCCTTTGTTTTCCAAGTCCCACAATGCATGTGTTTCTCCTCTATACGCGCTGCAAGTCGGTGAAGGTGGGCCAGATGCCTGGACTCGGCAAAGTCGAGTCCTAAACTGGGTAGTTTTCTTCATGTCTTGAAATGCTTTGCATTATTATAGCGCAATAATGTGAATTAACGCAATGTCTCTGCCACCCCAATGTCTGGACTTCCGTCACACAAACAACTAGACAACACTGTGGATTACACCAGCGCTCCAGTAAATCTAAGCGCTATCCAACCATATCATGTTTCGGAACAACACAGGTGATATTACAGATTATCTTACCGTGATCTGTTCTAAGTGAGGGTAAAGTAATAGTGAAGTTATATTTCTTAATCAGATCTGTAGATTGTAGCCCAAAATGTGTAAAGGAAACATAGTGGATGAGTAACAGGTAGTACGAAAGAACCAAACAGAGTAATGTTGATCTGAGTGCTGAAGGACTTGTTCTGCTTTTGAGTTTGTACCTCGTATAACAAGCCATTACTTTTTATTACTCTGTTTTGTCCATGGTAATTTGATTTGGGGGGCTGAATGGGTGATGTAGTCAGGTCTGTTCTACTGAGTGTTAGCCTAGGGGGATTGAGGGCTGCAGCATGTCAGTGGGAGACGAGCAACAATAGATAGAGAGTGAGCGGCAGAGATCGGGGGAGACTAAATGGTGAAAATCTGATAGACGGTTTGAGGAACTGAACCGAAATAGAGTGAAAGAACGCAGCAGAAACAGACTGCAGAGTTAATGCAGAGAAAGAGACAAAGCTGATGGGTGTTGATGGGAAACAGACTGCTGACCTCACTTCGTGACTTCTGACCTCCTCTGTCCCTCTGACAGGAAGTGTGTCCCTCTTCTGACAGGAAATAGACTTATAACCTCTGGATTTATGGGAGTCAGTCGTGTCTTTGTCTAATTACAATGTCTGGATTTATAGCAGTCGTTGTTAATTTCCCGAGAGAGAGTAAAAACCCTCAGGATATCATTGACATTTAAGTTGTGATGGGTATATTGAATGACTTTGTTGTAATCGTGACAGTTATTAGCCATTAAAGTTACATATAGATGTCATTTATTTCTCCTACAATGTGTACAACTTTTAAAATAATACACTTTTTAAAGAATTGATGTTTGGAGAAGAATGTGTAACCCAATTATGTTTTACTATTCAGGAGACTGGAGCTCATTTATGTAAAACTGGGCATGTAATGTCTCTCAGCGAGGAGTTTGGCCTTCTACTTTCCTTAAACCGAGCTGGCTAGGAGAGCAGAAAGTGTGATAAAGCTAAGCGATCTCTTACATTTTCTTTGTTTATATTCCTAAGTAACAACTATTGACTCACTCCACTATATAATTGCAGCCCACAACCTGTTTAGTCGATACACGAGAACTTTGTGTCTTTGTTTTTCAAATGTTTGGCTTTTTTGGTGATTAGAGTGGCTCTGGAAAAAGGTTGGACAGTGTTTACTGGGTATGGTCGTTTTACAAAGATAAATGTTTGGGATCGGGGATAAACAGCGACAAAAAATAAAGGACGAGGGGGACGAAGAGCCAGGGAGAGATGACACATAGACATGCGCACAGTCAGTCAGCTCGGCAGTAAACAGTAAAGTGGACCGCCTCATGGAGACTAAACACAAAGCTGTTCAATTAGATTTCAGCAGCATTTGCCTCAGACCCAACACAGAGGCGAAGGACCCTTGCTGATTGCAATCAGTCAGAGTGGCAGGAAAATTAGATTACCATTATTCATAAAAACTAACAAAAGTCTTACCTTCCTTCATTTTCATTGCTTTTTTTCTCCATTATTGTATCAGCCTATTGGCTATCAAAGGGAAAATATAGGTATATAAAATAGTACACCCAATTCAGTATGATGGTAATGATATCTTGCGACTTTTTTGGACTCCGGGACAACGGAGTAGTTGCTTTAGAGGACGAGATTCGATTACTCTGGGAAAGTGCATATTGTTCTTTTGAAGCAGACTATGTGACTTTGTTATTTCCTGAACACAGTTAAACTAAGTTACTGAGCTCGTGTTTGAAAGGCAAATATCCTGCAGTCATTAAAAAAGGCATGTGGACTTCTTATGAGCTGTTCACAGCCACCCATGTCTCAGAAAGAATAAATCATGGTGCTGTGGATACTATCCAAAGCTATAACGACTATAATATCAAATAATTGCACCTTCACTTAATGCAGACGGCGTCTCTCGCATTCCTTTGTATTTCCTATATGCTGATAATGAACAGGAATGCATGAGTGCATGTAACCTAGCATTATCTAACATTAGCCCACACATGGTAACAACAAATGTTCACAGTCTCGTAGGAGACCCGTGTGATCAATTCCTTTTCTGAGCTTGATAAAGAACAATAGCATTTAAGACCATTTTATTTGTTTATTCATATGGTTTCAAATAAGCGGTCTATATAGAAAAATTAAAATAAATATCCAGAATAGTAAGGAGATGAAACGTTTGAAATAGCACTAAATGAGCTGAGGGAAGAGTGTGCTGTCTGAGCTGAGAGTGTGAACCTCCCACAACTGTTTCATACATCGTGCTCCACAGTCTATTGATGTTTTATGTTTTCCAACTGAAAAGAAAAAATCTGAAAACACCAACATCGAGTACAAAGCATAATTTAGTTATTTCTCTGTTGTTTACCCAAATTATATTATGCAAATGAGCCACATTGTTTTCACTGTATGATCCTCATTGCCATCGACATAGGTATTGTAGTTTATTAAGTTAATCCCACATTTAGCATCCTGTTGCTGTAAAATCTGACTAGAGCGCCAACAGTCCCTAACAAAAGTAATATTTACTCGAGCCTAGAGAAATAAAAACGCAAGTTCCTGGCTGTTTTAGATGAATTAAAAGTATTTTTTTTTGAATTGACAGTTTATATGTTCATTGACCTCATTTAAAAGGAGTTTGTTTGTGACAGGAACAAATAGATTTGGAGCACTAGGAGGAATGCACGATGTTGAGTTTAGTCTTTTCATGTTATTTTAGGAACACGGTTTTAGGGTTTGTCAATCCCTCCGAAGGATTCAGGATTTGTTCACAGCCGAAAAAAAAGACTAAACTTGCAGAGCCTCGATGGTTTCGATTAGCTGAATTTTTGAAATTAAGAATTAGGAATAGGACATATTTCAACTTTGAACATTCAACATTTTGTCATGAGTTTTTTCAGTTAAAGAATTACCTTCAAGTTCCCCCCGACCAAGACTACCATATTAAAACTAGACCCTTACTTTAACATTTTCTTCTCCTTTCCTACTTTGTGGTCACTAACTTCTCAACCTCCCACTCTTCAAGGCGAGCGCAAACACTCCTCTCATGCTGTGTATTTAACCTTGAAAAACTCATTTCTCATTTCCACAATCAGTTTCCTTTCACCACAGAGAGGGGAGAAGTTTGTATGAGCAGATAATGAGTGACTCTTCAGAAGGCTCGCCTTCACGATTTATGACGCAACCGTCAAGTCAGCCGGTTAGTGGAGACAAACGGCGCACAAAGATAGTGTTGCAACACCGAGCATTTGGGTCAACGGTGTTTGATAAAAAACGTCTGGTGTTTTTTGGTGGAAAAACAAAAGATTAACCAAGTGTTTCTTGTTTGTTTTGTGTGTGTCGTACATTGATTTGTCTTTGAGCGAACATCATTTTAATGCATGTCATGACACAGATTAAAACATATTCTGTTACGGCAAAGTTATGAGGATATTTGGAGATGGTACGTACCATGCTGAATGTGAGGTAAAAGGCATCGGTACTCATGATCTGATTGTTGGATTAGGGTTTAGCACTGTATCTTAAAAAAAAATCTCCCCTTTGTCTCTTAAATTTGACTTATACAAACTTGTTTCAGTGGATTTAAACATTGTGTCATACGTCTGTTGTCATGTTTAAGTCTGTTAGGTCACCACAAGAAATGTTTTTCTGGAGTTAAGTAGGTGATAGACAAACCCCACACTCTTCAGAAATACTACTGAAGCCTGGTGCTGCATATAGTGGATGTATACAAATCATTGCAAACACTGTTTTTGTCATATGAAAATGACTATAAGGCATACGTATTTTTTTGTCAAATGCACTCTTCTGTGTTTGGTTGGGAGCTACTATTTTAAAACCCTAACACATAGTCATTTTAAAGTTCTAAGGGAAAACAGTTAAGTGTTCCTATCTCTCTCATGCTTGCATGAGCGTAAAAGTTGTCTCGTTAGATACAAGATAAATCAACAAAATAATATAATACAGTAATAATACGTGTTCTGCATAACTGCTTGGATTCAGCGTACTTAAAAGGATCTCTTTTCTGACATTTAAAAGCTTTACTTAAATTCCGTTTGCCGGCTGGGTGTGAACATTGTAATAAGTGGTGACCGACCACCACCTGTGATAAACACAGCTCCCCTTTGAGCTAATCTGGACTATAATGAAGGCTTAATACAATGAGCAGATGAATACATTTGAGCAGATTTTAAAACAGTGGAAAGGGTGTGTGTGTGTGTTTGTGTGTGGGGGGTGCTTGTGTGGGGGAGTGACGTAATGGAAGTATTTGTGTGTGTGGAGGGAGGGGAGTGGGGGGGGGGGAGAAAAAAAGAAGACATGACAAGGTTGACCAAGCACAAAGGAGAAATAGCAGAGGATGGAGAGAGGAAGTGGATGGCATGATGGGTCGAAAGAAACCCAGATAGGGATGGAGAGGCAGGAAGTCCCCACTGAGACGGACATGTCACACACCAGTAAGCCTGACACACGGAGAGGGAATATCACATTTCTCTCCCTTTTCCATAATATCAATTTCTACCCTTTCTATCTTAGTTGTCTTTTTCATTCTCTTTATCAGCTGAAGGCGTTGCAGTGCACAGTAACTGGCAAAGATTTCTTTTTGGGTTCTTTTGAATAGCATCCCTCCACCTTTGAAACGTTCCTGTTCAATAATGCATGGCGTTATGCATAACTTACCTCTCGTTTTCCGTGTCGCTTTGTGCATTTCAACTCTGTTTCTCCCTGCGCGCTCACATTTTAGTTTATTGTAGTTTATTGCGTGATGCTGAATTTGGCGTTTGCAGTCACCCACACACACGTGCGCATAGATGCACACAGAAGCTCACAAATACACATACACACGCGGTGTTTGGTTCGTGCTGGGAATTACCTGTTTACCTAATTAACAGTACTTGGCTGGAGGCTAAAGATATGCAAACCAGGAAGAGAAATATAAACAGTGTGAAAATAAAATATTTCCCCCCTGACCTCCACTGGAAAAAACGGCTCCTTAAGAGTGAAAAAGCAAAGAAAAGCTGAGGAGAACAAAAGGTTCGTCACTTTAAAGTATTTTGTTTTAAAAATTGATCCCATTAAGTATGCCTTTATTCTGACTAATTCACTAGATGTCAAAAGATTTTTTTTAAAAATAACGCCATAGTTGAGTCTTGGCTTTGATATTCTTTGCTCTTTTTTGTTGCTCTGGAGCCACATGAGGTATAGTGGAGCATCTCTTCTGACAAGCTGTGCTTTTCTGGCTCCATATCTAAGGAAGCAGACCTTTCTTCTTATTATTTCATTTTTGCTTCATGTTTCAGTCCACACACCATGAAATCTGGAACGGGGTAATTTCTTTATGAAAAGAAATTAGGAGGCCGTATTCCATGCAAAAAAAGAAAATGCAGTGAGACAGACTAATATCAGTTTAGGGGAATGTAGCCAGTGTGTGTGTGTGTGTGTGTGTGTGTGTGTGTGTGTGTGTGTGTGTGTGTGTGTGTGTGTGTGGAAACTATACAGCTCCCCATATCAGTCCCCTTCCTGTGAAACCAGCACCACCCCTGAGACTGATAACTTTTTTTTCTGTTTATACTACCCTAATCAATGTGTGTGTGTTTGTGTGTGTGTGTGTGTGTGTGTGTGTGTGTGTGTGTGTGTGTGTGTGTGTGTGCCTGTGTGTGCCTGCGTGTGTATGTGAGCAAATGCAGACATGTGGTCAGGCAAACGCAACATAGGTCATAGGTCTCTCTACGTTAATCTGTTTTTGATCAACACTGGGGAGATTAACCAGGAACAGCCCCAAATTACACAAGCGAATGATTACACTATCTTGCACATTCTCCGAGGCCCCCAGACACACACCAACACACAATAGAAAAAGTCTAAAACACAAGCAAACCCCCTCACATCCACCCACACTGCTGCAGACACCCTTAGTGAAATGTTCATGAAAAGACCATGAAAGTGGCTCAACAGGGCTTATTCACAAACACATATGAAAGCCACATTTACTCTTTCACACAATATAATGAGCCCCTTAACCCTCTGATACAAGGCAAAAGAATTAAACATGACCATATGCGCCTCTAAAGCAAAAGAGGCCAGCTGAGCTTTTGTTTCAGCCCTGTTACAGATGCCACCAATGTGCCACCCCATTACACACATATATAAGGGCATGCTTGTGCATACATAAGCAATTTCAGACCTCGATATAAAAACAACAAACAAACACATACAACCTCCCCAGATAATAAACATGTCACGTTGAAAAATGAGCTCAAGGCCAATGGTCGGACACAGATATATGTTTGGTAATTCAACTAAACAAAGCAAACTAATGGAAGTTGTCCCTTGCAAGCAGGAATAATAACATCTTGTAGTTGTAGATTTGGCAGAATCCAGATGGCATATGAGATTCAAAGACAACAAAATAATGATAAGGGTAATGAATCAATAATAGTTTATTGTCCAGCACTTGTACAAAGAACAGTCCTGTGCGTGTGTGTACTATTTCATTGGTATGTATGTATATTGTTGTATACGATTGTGTGTACTAGCTCTAAACTGAAGTTTGCTCTGTGCAATTCTCGGGGGTAAATACAGTGATTCTATACTTTAATATTGAATCACATTTACAGAATACAGAAATGTACCAGCATGCGATTTAAGGCTTCTGCTCACTAATCAGCAAAAGATAAATTAAGTATATTTCACATCCACATTCAATATATGTGATTAAATAAGTTGAATCAAATCCTAACTGATTAGTGCATGGCATTTTCTAAACTGAGAATAAAAACATATTACACAAAATAAAAAATAAAAACCTTTTAACTTTGACAGAAAACAAAGATTTATTTTCTTTTTGTAAGAAGCTGAGAACATAGGTGTCATGGCCCTTAACCCTCTGGGCGCCGTGGTCATTTTCTTGTTTTTTTAAAGTCACATACTCATGTGTTTTATATAATAAATTACAGAACAATCTTAGCTCTCTATATAATGAGGCACCGTGTTCTAAGGCAATAGTGTAAAGTGATAATATGGCCCTGGAATATATGAATAAAATTGTAGATACATGTAAAGGTCTAAAACCAAATGTTTCATTATTGTTTTTTAAGTAGAAATGATGTCTGTCACACCTTTCACCAAAATGATAAAAAATGGGACTGCGAAATGGCTTCATCCTGCAGATCAAGCTTCATGGGGGTGTTTGCAAAAATAAAGAAAGTTACAATTACGCACCATGCCGCTTTACAAACACGTAACGGAGATCGAGCAGGGACTGTGCTCACAACATGAGCTAAATGTGCTAACGTTGCTAACGGAAATATGCTATTGCGAAACAAAGTTTCGTAAATACCCTTACCCATCTTCAAATGGATCCCTTTTATTGGCGTAGTTATCTTCATCGCAGGAATCGAATCCTTTAGGTCTCCTCTGCCGTCCTCGTCGACGCTTCGGCAAATCTCCAAAATTGCTTCGCTCAGGGTAAACTCCCTGCTCGCTATTTTCTCCCTTCTCTCTGACTCACACTGAAGCTTTACGCACACGCCATACGACACGTCCATGTTTAGATGCTCAGATCTCGCTGTATAAAGCGTCGCGAGAAAAGGACACGGAAATGGAGCGTAGAATTGGAACCATATCTCTGTGCCGTATTATAGCAAAGATATGAACTTAATCAAAACGTAAACATCATAGCCGGCTTCGAAGCGGGGGCGGACCCCAGAGGGTTGGGAGTGAAGGCCAAGCGGCGGATGAACAAATAACAGTTTGTCTTCAACAGAAATGTTCCTGGTTCACATTCCCTGTTAAACGTGAAGTCAGCGTTGACATTTATATCACGTAACCATGACTGTGATCAGTCTTCAACGGCAACTCAGTCATTTTTTTGGCATGGCAATCTGATCCGAGTGCACCGTGAAAAAAAGAGGGGAAAACGCTTTAATGAACCAGAAGTCGGATGTAGTGGTGGAATACCAATTTGACTCAACTCAAATTAATCTTTACTCACGGATTATGAGTCTTTCCCAACATTTTTAATAAAGTCTTTTGTGTTAGATTCAATCGGATTCATGGCTGCCAATTTTAGAGAAAACTTCATTTAACTCAATATAGTACTTTTCCCACTGCTGACCTAGTGCAGCAGTTCTAGACAGCGTTGCAGTCTGCAAAGGTCTCTCTGCTACAGAACACTAGGTTGAGTTGTACAGTTGTCACTTTCCCAATTATTCTCTCAGGAAGTTTCTGTTTTATACTTTCACTGGGTAGTTTGGCTCCGAGTAGCGAGTAGAATACACAGTGTGCCCTCGCGCAAAAAAAAGTTTAAGAGTTATTCAAAATGTATCTACATGGACTGAGAAAATAAGCTTCTTGCTGCCACCATCAACGCAATTTATTAGTTTACACAACACACTATAACTGACGTTAGGATTATTTAGCTTTAATATAAAGCACGGAATGAATTCCCTGTATAATATATGTTGGGCATGCTTAGAAGCTATGAGTCGAGCAGACCTCTGAAGTCATCCGGCACCAGGCTCTTTGTCGCCCCCAGGGTATATTCAAAGTCTGAAAAAGCTGCCTAGTCTATATGCTCCTTTTTCCTGGAATAGTCAAAGCCAATATCTGCTTTCTGTAATTTCATAGTGGAGCTGATGCTTTTATGTTTGTTGGAAGTAGCTCAGAATGGGGAAAAATGGAGTTGATGCAACATTCATTACGACATCCAAATTGCGCAGATTAGGGACACTAATTTAGAATTTTTCTTCTGACAGACAGCCAACCCTCTTTAACCGATCAGTAACCGTTAAGCAACAGGGTTATAATGAGCGTGCAAGGGTGCTGCTGTTAAAGTGCCTAACAAGATGCTCAGCTGCAATGATGACACAATGCACAAACAAGTTAAAGCCATCATTTATCACCAGCTGCAGTGTATGTGCGACACAGGGAACTCAGTTCCCTCTTCACCCTTACGGGGGGAGTTAGCTGCCACGATGTTGCATGGATTGTCTCCACCGCATGAATTAGGGTTAGCTGCAAGGTGGTCTGCGATGGTAAGCAAGTTAGCGAGGGTTCGGTCGAGTTTGAAATTGCGCGAGATGTTGCTACAATCTAACTGCAGTACAACTTGTATGGGAAAAGTACTCTGGTGGTGTGACTTTACCACTTTTTAAGTCGCTGACTGCAGATGCCAAAGTAGGACACAGTTACAGTATTTATATAGCTTGAGGGGTTTTAGTTATATTGACTGGCCAACACAGTACCTGCATATTACAGTGCAAACCCCCCTCAGGAGTGAGCGAAGGACTGAGCATAGCAATATACTGTACCTTTACCAGCAAATACAGTGTATTGGTAAAATATAGTATCAGGATTTCAATCACGGTGCAATAAATACTCCATGCATGGACAAAAAAAATGTATGGGATTACAACTCATTTATTTTTTCATATTACAACATGTTTTTAGTTCTGAATCCACCTTTCATGAAAATAAAGTTGAACATTAAAGGAATGTAGCTAAATATTAACTATTTTTGGAGAATTGATATGAAATGTGGTTGTACTGTATTACAAAAATAATAATTTCAACAAAAAGAAGAGTTAATCAACATTTGTCTTTGATGCACAGTCACTTCTGGATTGAAACAGGATGTTGATCCATGACGGTAACTATACAGCAAGATAGTACAATTGTCATCCCGGGCAGCAGTCATCCTGGCACCAGCCTGAGGATAGTGACCCATGATGATACCCTCAGAGACAGTGTAGCAAGTCAGTGAAGCATCAAGCCGAGTTGTCATCCAGCTAGGATGAGTAGCGATTGGAGCTCAGGCATTTCAGGCCGTTCAATAAAAGCAGATAGACCCCGAAGAAAGACTTGAGTCCAGAAAGGCTTTCAGAGTTAAAGTTAAAATGTGTTCGCGAGCATCTGAACAAGGTTGCAGCGAAAACATCACTTTTCACTTTTATAATTTCCACATTCTCTCCTGGCTTTAGCGAAAATGAAAACGGGGATGTTGAGGTCAATACTTGGCATCGTGTGATGGACGGCAGCGCCCAGCAAAATGCGTCAGCCTCGTTACTTTGATCTCAAAAAATCTACTTGCTGTCAGGACATTTTTTAATATATGTTTTTTTCTGACTTGTTCTGGTTGTTTCTGGGCATGCTTCCCATTTATATTCCCCACAACCCTGTGCAATGAGTCTGAATAATCACTTAAAGCTAGTACCCATCCAAATCTAAACATGGTAAATCTGGCAGCGGTCAGTATTTACCACTGCTCTCATAAAAGCTGCCAGTTTAGGAGGCACACGTAGCTAAAACCGATGCAGCATGCATACAACAGCCCAAAAATAAATCCTGCCTTCATGAAGGTTATAATGATCAATGTTGAAACTGTTTTCGAGAGGAGAACTTTATGACCATTCTGTAAGCTGCAGTTAATGTTGCTGTCACATTTTACTGCGTTATACTGAAGAGTCTTTCCCGATATTTAGACTATATTCATTTGTATGAATGAGATTGACAACATGAGAAACCTGGAGGAGAAAACACAAATGAAGAGCGAAGAAACTTGATACATGAAGTGCTGTATGTCCCCATTTCACACTGAGAGCAACTGATGCAAATTAAAATATATGGCCGACGGCAATTACCAGCACTCTTACATTAGATTAGAGGTAAATATCACGTTTAAAAATAATAAAACAAACAAATCAGAATTTGCTGAGCCGAACCACCATCAATCCATTAGTCTGCATGTTCAAGTGTGTGTTTACATTGAAGTCAAGGCTGGTCAAACTAATCCCGGTTTCACAATTGAGAGGCAGGGCAAAGGGTCTATTCGTTCCTATAAAGTATACAAGTTCATTCGCGGCCTACTGCACTTCATTCAACCCTGCATGTACACCCTGAACAACATCAGACCCAAACATGCACACAGAAACAAAACATACAGCAGCAAGGTCATGTCTCTTTGGATGATGTGTACCTGCTTCACAGTTTGGTATTCATTCTGCGCTGTGTCCCCGCATCTTCTGAGAGCATTAAAGCTGGATTATTACTAGTGCGACTAAAGTTTTACGTAATACGTTTTTCAATCCTTAAACCAAACCTTGAGGAAGTTCCCTTTGTCCTTTGATCATACGGTCATATGAACACAAACCCATGGATTTTGCATGCATCTTCTTTGAAAACTCATTAACACACATTTGGATGCTGGTGCAGTCAGATAATGCCGTGGGGTTATTGAGATCCCAGTTTCCTTTTAAAAGGAGAACTATCAGACAGAAAATTTGTTCAGAATGAAAACACAAACTTTGCTTCCACAGCATATGTTGAGAACTAATGATTTGATAGCAACTTGTCCTTGTTTAATGTCTTTCAGTCTGCGTCACATCACTGCTCTCCTCCTTGTTCTTACTTTTTGCTCTACTGCAGGAGATTTATGTACAAGGGAGGTGTGTCTGCCATTTAAACTGCTGCAGGGCACTTGTGGGTACGTTAATATATTTCTGCATAATATACATAGTACACACCATACAGTTACATCTGCAATCATAACAGAGTGTTTCCAAGCTGGATTTTACAGGAAGGACTTAAAAAGACCTTGGATCTTAATATCTTAACAGAATCCAACCGACTCGGTATCCAGGCAACAGTGACATTATAATTTCCAGGCAACTGAGCTGCTTCATCTTGGACATATACTTTCCATGCAAATGTGGGTCTTTCGTTACTGTTGTCAATATTTTAACATACTTTCGCATTGAGGCCAATAAATAGCCCTAATTAGATGCCAAAATCAGAAGCTGTCTGTTCTCCGTTGACTCATTAATGATACATGGAACTTGTGTTACCCTGCAAATGAAGCTCCAGTAAAATCAGTGAGAACGAGGCTGTTAAAGAAGCAATCAGACGTTGATCAATTTTTTAAAAAGCTCTGTGATCACAAAACCTTCTATTTAGTCAGAGACAGTCTTGTCAAAAGGAGTAAAGTTCTGGTCTTTGTCAATTCAATACTAAAGGAAAGTAAGGAAACCAATGGAGAAAAGAGCAAAAGAGATGCACATTACGTACACATAGAAACAAATGCAACTCTCAATTCTCCACAGGAAGAAAGTTTCACTTTGAGTAAGTAAATTCAAACTACCAATAATTCATAAACTCTGCTATTTTCTTAGCTGGTTTGTTGAGTAAATCGGTTAATTAGTTTGTTTGTATGTGCAGGATTTCAGCTTTTCAGTTTCCACTGTAGAAAATGAATGAAAAGAAACTGTCCTCATTACCCTTCTGTGTTGCTTTAACAATAAAATATTAATAAAAACGTATTTTAATAAAACTTTCGTATTAAAAAACAACAATAAAAATAGTATCATTAATATCCTAATAATAATAGCTTATTTAAATAGTAGTGAAATTGGGTGGAATCAAATACTATTGGTAAAAAAAGGGGTACACAATACACACTACTGCTTATCTTGCTGTTAAGACATTTATTATCACCGCTGGGGGAATTCCTTCACCCCAAGAAGCCAAACTATGGAAAAATGCAAGTTCAAGAGCACACAAACATAAATCTGACATGTACTTGGTGTTAAAAATATATTACTAAGTTAGATAGAAAATGCAAGCTACTGTACATGCAGCCGAACACACACACACACACACACACACACACACACACACACACACACACACACACACACACACACACACACAAATTCTTATGCCAGAAAAAAACAAATACTAAGTGTTCCGCTCAATCTGTCAGCAAATCATGTGTCATCATTTACAGACACTATGTGTGTGTGTGTGTGTGTGTGTGTGTGTGTGTGTGTGTGTGTGTGTTTGAAGTAGATGTCAGCATATGCCTGTGCATCTTTGAGTTATCCGTGAGTACATAATGTATATAAGTGTATCATAGCATGTGTGTGTGCTCATGTTTGGTGAGTCAGGTCTTCTCCCTTCTGGCATCTCCTGAACTGTGTGAAGGCCAGCTTGGCCTGAGAGACATGACACAGATACAGTGGAGGCTAAAGCAGGAGACCAATGAGGATGAAGAGGCGGACAACAAGACAAAAGAGGCATGAAGTAGCGGAGGATGATGAAAAGAGACTAAGCGAAGGTAATAGTCACGAAGGATGGGAAAAACTTCAATGAGGGAGAAGGAAGCAGTGAAGGCATCCTTACTCTTAGAATGAAAATAAGTGTCTGAACCAAATCACAAGATAGAAAAACACACAGAGTGTGTGAGAAGGAAGAATTCATACTTGGTGAGGGTCAAAGAAGTGAGATAAACTGCAAACGTCCACGAATCAGATATTGACAGCCCTGACTGACTGAAGTGATAATCATTGCCTCTGCAAGGACACATGCCACCTCCGGGCTGCAAGACACAGAAATCAATAAAAATGCTCACATGCCGATAGAGAATAATTTAAACTCTGCAATTCAAATGTTTTCTTCATGCAGTAAATTAGTTTTTCAAAAATAAGAAGATTGATTATAGAGGAAAAGGGAGACAGAAGGACATAGGACAGACCACACAGAAGACATGCAGATATGGAGTGAGCCAATGTCCTGACAGGCCATGTTGTTCATGACACACTGATCAACCGATGTTCAGCTGATTGGACTCCAAATCTCTCGGCTGAGCGCTCAGCTGACAGAAGTCTGATTAAATGATCCTCTCACCCATCGCGCTGCTTCACTTTGCGACTCGCCCACTCGACCCTCATCGTCAATTGTCTTGTATTTTGTCTGCAATGGTTTCGAGGTACTGATAAATGATTAATTATCATTGATAACATTTGATTCTCAACGTTCTACTGCTCGGAAAATATAATGGGACTTATTGCGTCCCATTTACTTATTTTTAATGACCCCCTTTTTATGACGAAGCGTGAACACAGACGTTGCGGTTGACCTGTTCGAGCCAAACTACTCTTTTGCACATTTTACTTCAACACTTTTAGTCAAGAGTGTGAAAGAGACAATAGAGACAATGTCAACTTTCCATTTCCAGTTTACACATTTTACTGATTGCACACCCACCCGTCAGACAATAATCATGAAGGGAATACTAAGTTAGCAGCAAGCGCCCTGCACACTCAGACATCAAAGCAAAGAGAGACAGAGAGAGAGAGGGGAAAGAGAGGTGAGAGAGTGAAGGAAGGGAAAACAAAGAGGGGGAGACAGAGTGGGCAAAAACTACAGCATCTCAGACCCAAACATTCTGTGATTAAGTTCAGTAAATAAGGAAAAGAGTAGCAAAGTAAACTTGGACCATGATCGTTTTGTTCCTGACGGGATCTCCTACAAGCTGCATATTGAAGGCTTTTTTTTTAGGGATGCGTCAGTTGTGACTGGAAAGAACATGATGTTCTTCTTTTCTCGAGTGGATGTTCTTTCTATTCCATAATATTTATATTGGATTATTATGCAGCAGCACCACCTTTCCTTTACTTATTTGTCTGCCTGTCTTCCTGCTTGTATATCTGTTTATCAGCTGTCTCTTCAGCTGTCTGTCAAGGTCTTTCCATGTTTCTCCTTTATCTGTCTGCTCTTTTCATATCTGTTCATGTCTGCCTTTATAGCGATCTCTTTTTTTTTTTTACTGCAACCCATAGCTGTATAGAAAATCGTGCAATGTGAGTGTATTTGTTTTTACTGGGTGCTAGAATCAAATCAGTATGTAAGTGCTACACATTTCACCCCAACGATGGCCCAAACTACATTTCTGCAGATGCCAGTTAATACGTTATTTAACTGTGATACTCTTATTTTTTTTAATACTTATTTTGCAGTCTTCTACCCAAATGTGTGTTAGTGAGCTAAACACACTTTCAATAAAGGTTGAACAACTTTGAAGTCTTCTCTTGAAGCAATTGGCAATTTATGAAAAGCAAATTCAATGATGGTGATTGGTATCAACAAAAATGACATGACATGAACAATTATGGCAGCATAGTGCTGCCTCCTCCATGAAAAACTATTTGCTTGGTTTCTCATAACAACTTTTAACAAGATCCTTTTCTATAGATCTTTTCTGGTCTGTAATTCAATACCGTCGTCTTTGACATGATTATAAGACACTCATAAGCATGGAATCGATCTGTCTTAGCGGGAGGAGATTTTATAATTACTTATAGGCAATTTATTTATTTGAGCCCCAGCCAGCTACTCTCGAAGATCACTTTTACTTTTCGACGCACAAACAAACTTCTTCTGTTGTTCAATGTGAAGAGGTTGGTTTTTTTCACACGGAATACTTTAGTCTCAATCAAGTTTCTTAAAAAAGGCCGACCCACAAAAGCTGTCAGTCAAGAAACATGAACGCCGTCTTGTTCCTGCAACCAATAGCTCTTTCCAATTGACATAGAAAGACTATGACCTGGATCTGCCCACCACGAATGAGGCATGTTTTTTCTTCTAGTTCTTGTCACTTTAATTGGTAGAAGTTTCCAATCCAGTTGCCACAAACGTTGAATTACTGGAAGTAATGTGTTGCATGTACGAAAAACAGACACCCTCACCACCTCCTACACAAATTTAAATTGCAGCCTAACTGCTATTGCTTATTGGCGCTTTCTGTCATACTATTAGCAAGTAGATTACTATAGCAACTCAACATGGCAATGTGATTCTAAATATACCAAATTGGACAACTTTTCGAGTCAAATATGGAGTGATAATGACCATTTTTTTCCCCAGATGCAAAAAATTAAATGTTAGCCAATTGATGATTATGACAATAATTCAGTTTTACAAATTAAAAATGAACTGTAGAATTGAGGTTCAGTGACTGCCGGGACATAAAGTCCCTGCTTTCCGGAGCCTTCAGCTTTACTGTGTGCAGCTTGATTTTCTGTTTCTTTTTCGTTAAATTCACTGAGATTGATTTTGGCAGGGTGGCCGATGCCCTCTGGCCTTTCCAGCCATTCTCCCTTTGCATGTGTCATCTGCATATGACTGAAGTCACTCAAGCATATCTGTCAACTGTGTATTTCCCCAGAAAGCGCTCAATGGAAATGCCTGTGGAGAATAACCAAGAATGAATATAGCTGTCAACTGGTCCCAAAGGAACACATTTGAAGCATCCCCCCTTCACTGTCAATCGCTCTGCTTGAAGCCATGGAAAGAATATTCTTCTTTTTAATCAGACGACAGTCTTAGACAGCATCTGTGTTGCTCAGTGGTCTAAGGAAGACTCACTTTGTTGTGAGGATAAAGTTAATGACTGTTTCCCACTGCCTGTTCTTTTATGAGATGAGGCTGAGATAAGGAACAATAACAGCACATATAGGTCCAAACACTCTTGTTCACCACAGAAATCTCCCACAATACTTTCTCTTTCTCTCCATGTTGGGATATTACATCGGCTTATTATGTTTCGCCATTGCGCTTCTCTGTTTGGGGGACTATTTAAAATTGGATGATTATTGATGATGGTGCATGCCTGCACTACAGTAAAATACAATCAGGATCTGGGCAAACACAAGCAATGCAAAATAATTCAAAGTGACAAAAGGGCTTGCCGTACACTAAAGAAGTCAGCCCTGGACTAAGTTCAAACATATGTTTTTCAATATTTTGCAGTACAAGAATAAGCAAAGCAATTCTGGAACCGTTTACTGCTTCATTTTTTCCTGCTATTGGATGTTAAATTGTGAGTCTCATGGACATGAGATGGTTGAGTCATGACTTATTGTTTCATATTATCAGCAGTTAAGTGATGTGAAACGTTGGCTGTTCAAAATGCAGGTTGTACAGCAAATAACATCACAGTGCTTAAGAGCGCTCCCTGGAGTCAATGAATGTCCTCAATGGGTTATTTGATGAGATCTTCAGTGAAAGTGGTGTTATCCCTCAGGGTTCAGTGCTCGGCCCACATTGACTGTGTATTCATTGCCTCTAGTGCATCTTTAGATGTACTCAGGTACATTGTACAATCAGGATATGTCGTCACTTACACGCACCTACACGCGGTAGTGGATCACAATCGTAGGACCAATCACCCGTGATGGACTCAGCTGTAATCATCCTATTTAAACATATTCAAATGAGGCTTTTTTTATATGCTAATACGCAACGCAAAATCGTGTCGAAGACAATAAAAGAAAGAAATAAGCAAATTGTTTTTACAACAACATGCAACCATTTTCTGCAGTGATGATAAATCATCAGCAGTACCAAACATTCACACATTTATTTTTGATCCGTCTTCTTTTTCAAACACCCATCTTCCACCATCCCCTCTTTCTCCACCCTACATGTTCAGTCTTTCTTCTTGCGCTCCTTCCCCGCGGAGTCATTCTCCGTATTGTACTGTTGGCCAGGAAGATTTGATAAACATCATAAGCCGACATGTCTGCTCTTTAATGAGATCAATCACAACCGCCGCTATCGTGGTCCACTGCTTTCTGTTTGTCCGCAGGTTCCAGAGGGGTGTGAGAGAGAGACACAAACACACAGAGTAAATCACCTGGAGAATGTGTTAGGGTGGTATGCTAGTGTGTGTGTGTGTGTTAGCAAGTTTGTGTTGTATTAAGGAAGGGGTGTATGTGTTATATTCCTATGCAAGATTAACACATTTCTGTTCAAGTAAACAATGTTTTTATTATCTTTGCGTCCATTGGTTTCTGAGATTGTTGGAGTGCAACGATCCAAATATGTATGGGACAGCACTTTGCTGCAACATATCCCAAAGGGTGGAGATTAGGATTGGGCCTCAGACTCCCTTAATGTTCTGGACACCTGAATGGCTCAGTGCATAGGGGGCGCTATCTATGCTGATAATAAATAATATTTCAGCAGACCTAGGGAAGGGCAGATTTGGCTGATGCAGAACTGTTGGTGCTTCTGAAGTTGACTTCCTTAATTAAGAAAAATTCTGAAAAAGTATAAGAAAGAATTGAGAGAATGTGCTTATGTATAAAGTCTTGGCAAAATGGTTGCTATTGCATCTGAATGTGTTTGTGTATGTGTGTGTGAGACAGCGAGTGGGAACATGGGTGAGTATGTAATGTGTCTCAGTTGTGAGTGTCCGCGTGTGTATGTGTGTGTACGTGTGTGTGTGTGTGTGTGTGTGTGATGCACCAGATTGCAGAGGGCGGGGGAGAGTGGGTTTCGCCTGCACACTAACAGATGGCAGGAGAGAAGGGGTTTAAGTTTATTTTCTCACTTCTTAAAGAGCAACCAGTTAGGAGTGTGTGGGTGTACGTGCGTGCGTGTGTGTGTGTGTGTGTGTGTGTGTGTGTGTGTTCGTGTGTTTGTCTAAAAGCCTTTGTGCCAGTGTTTTTTTGTGAAGGAGAGAAGCAGGAATCTGTTTCATTCTCAAGAGTGTTAACTTACCTACATTTATACAGCGTAAGCAAGGAGCACTTCAGCTGAAGTGCACACACACACACACACACACACACACACACACACACACACCCATGCAATCCAACACACACAGGTGTTGCTGCCTCTTCATCAGAACTGGAGAGCTCGGGGAAAACATTCATAGTTCTCTTCTTTTCAGCAGCTCAGGGTAATGAACGCAGATGGGAGAAGGAAAGAGAGAGAAGGATGGTGAGAGAGGTGCCAGGGTGTTAGGAAGTTGGCGACAGGCAGGGAGAGAAGCCCAATGTAAAGAAAGAAAGAAAGGTGCTGACATGAAGTTTAGAAGCATGAGAGAAAACTGTGTGTAAAGAGTTAACAGGGACAGTGGATACAATTAAATGTAAGATGAAAAGACAATCTCTTCACGTGACCGCTCTTGGATATATATTACAAGTATGACAACACTAGTCAGTGTTAGATTTAATTATAATGTTTATACAGTTAGACTTTATAAACAGCAGCAGGTCTAAATTACAAAACATTTACACCATGTTTCTAAAGACAGTTATGTCCTTGTTTTTCTTCAATGTATTTATTCTTTAATTTGTGTTGCTTTGAAAAACTGAATTGCAACAAAACTTTTAAAAAAAGTAAATGTCCTTTGCTGGTCAATTGACAGACCTGAACATTTTTGTTACGACTTTCTTTTCTTTTGTAGAAAAAGTTGTTCCAGTGAAATTATTCCGAGCTGTTTCGGGCAATGGTGAAATTCTTCCACTATCTTATATTACCCTGCTCATAAATGACTTTAATGGCATAAAGAGGATAATTAGTCTTGGAAAAAGCTCCTCAGAGTGTTACACAGAAGTGATCACACTTATATTTTTACATATTTTAATAATTGTTGAAAGGTGCATATAAAGGAGTACCGTAAAGAAAGTAACACTTACACACATTATCAAACTATAATCTCTCACACCATGAAACAATCTCTCGCACTCATTCTTACACACGCACACACACACACACACACACACACACACACACACACACACACACCAAACAGGTGGCTGTTTCAGAAAAAGCTGTACTTTTGAGAGAGAAGTAGAAGCAGAAAGATATATGGAGATATTTACTATAATAAATTCCCATTTAAGTTTATGGCTGGATGATTATTTTTAGCAGGCAGCACGACATCATAAACTGCATAAGAGAGCATCTTAAATCTAATGATTTGAGAGTGATGTGATTCCATCTGAGCAATACCACTATATATCTTCAACCATGAGGGAATCACATGCTGCCAGAAAATGCAAAATAATCTTTTTTTTTTTTGTAACCCTCCTTGGTACAGCAAACCCTGGTGTGAGATTGAAATGAAATACATATGAAGGCAGGCAGTATAGAGATGCCACATGAGGTTAAAGCCACCAATCTCATCAAGCATAATTTGTTTTTACCACATGAAAAGGCAAAAGGTCAATTTATGTTGTTTTTGTTTTTGTTTTTTTTGTTTGGTATGTTGAATTAAATGGAAGTCAACTGCTGCTTCTATACGCACACATTTACATTGTTAGAAATGAGTTTTTTCAGTTTTCCTTTCACTCATTGAGACAATACACAAGCTGTATGTGCATATGCTGCCATTGAACTGTGTCTTCAACACGCCGTGTCCCCCCGGACGGTAAAGCAGCGTTTTCATCATCGCCATGAGTCAATACAGCATCGATCAGTAGCCACGTGATTTAATTTACCAATACCAAGTTTGTAGCCTTGATTGTTGAAATTAAATCTGTGCGGTAAGGATTGGTCTCGTTGCAGGAAGGAGATTTAGTCTCTGTAGCATTGATTGAAACTCAGAAAGTAAGAGAATGGTGACCGGTCGGTGGATTATTTGTTTTTTTTTTGACAGCAAGGTTCTGTTAATTAGTTTTATTATTACATCATGGATGTGTTGATCATAATGTAGCAGGGTAATAGTGAGTTCACTGTGTCCTTTTGGATTTTAATGCGTACGATACCCAAGTCTCCAACCTCGCAGCATCACTGCTTAAGCACAATTCCACGAAGACACAATTGTTTCAAATGGTGTTTCATTAAAAGACAATCGCTGTGTTTCTTTTTTTGTTGTCAAAGTTAAACAGTATTGATTACCATATACAGGCAGCTTAGCATCCAGCTGTTAAACAGAAAAGTATTCGGTAAAGCTATTTTTGTTTCCTATTTTGTGTGACTAATTTAATCCCAGAAATCCATATTAGCCACATGTCCAATATAGAAGTTATGAAGGTGAATTAAGTGAGCAGATGAATCGCACCCAATGGCATTGACAAGGAGAACAATGCATGTAATGTTCTATGTACACTTAGTGGCGAGAACGCATATTCTGACAGCCATCATGCATTATGAGGCCAAACGTGATGCAATTTAATACAACACAATTAACAAGTTTGGCATGAATAATAGCCAAAGAAATAAATCAACACCTCTCCGGCACAGCGTTAACAAAAAGTGAATATCATAAATTACTGTTCAGATTACTGTACACGGCTAAAGGTTACCGTCTCTATTGTACCTGATTGCTACTTTTCAGTAAACTGGTCATGTTAATGTTAATCACCTAGTCTATGACAGGAAATAATCGTTGGATGATACTTGCATCTCCCAGGTTTGGACTCCAATCTCTTGACTCACATTTATTCTTCATTTAAATCACCGTTTGATTATTAAAAACAACTGACATGAGTAATGCTGCAGTTGTGTCAAAGTATAATTGGGGGATGTATTAGTCTTCTTTCTGTTGATCTGTGTCTCAAAAGTCGTATTTTTAGATCGTGATCTACAGTTCAAGCGGGGTGAATACTTTATATTGGTACTGTTTAAGCATAAAACTCCTAAAATTCATTGAAAACTACACTTCCAACAAAAAGAAAAGTCCATTCAAACTACGTATATGTAGCCACGAGGAAGGAGAGTGGGTTGTGGTCCCCGCATGTGTGTCCTCAGGGACAGGTCACAACTGTCAGTGTGTGACCAGCGTCACCCTGCACTGTTCCAGTGTCACTGCGAAGAGACACGAGAACACCCACGACTTGTCCCTCACATATACAAACCAGAGTGCAAGTATGACACACAAATGAAGGGATGGAAACGCTGGCATGTCCAACAGTGCACACGCAGCACATGTGCGCGCACACACACACACACACACACACACACACTACGGGGCATGAGAGGGGTGAAGCTGGTGACAGTCCCTGTCCCTGTGTCAGTGTCAGTCTCTCCAGGGGGATAAGACACTGTGCCCAGTGGTGACACACGGCCTGTCATCACAAAGTGACATACACGACCCACTTTCATTTCCAGCAGGCCCTTCCCAGTCGTTGCCGCTTCATTTGATTTGATTTTGCGTTCCTCCAATTCTCCCTGGGTCTCTGTCTAATTGACTTTCTCTTCTGTCTTATTCCTAGAAATAAATAAATAAAATGAATACACTGTCAGCGATTAAAGCAGCCACGAGTAATTTCCATAGACCTGTAAAGTTACGGCAACACAGTGCTTTACACACATATTTCATTCAAGATAAAAAGCATTCAAGGTTATGGATTTCATTATACTGTAACTCTTCACAATACACCCTCAGTGGATCGTGTTAAACTCAGACAGCTTCTGAGTGACACATCGTACCACGAGTTATACATATACTCTTAGTTCAAAACTATTGTCTTTGTTTGAGGTTTTCTTTTCCATTCATGCTCACTGTACATCAAGTAAAACAAAATGCAAGAGATCAGTACAAACACGTGAAAAGACATGCAAAGGACCAAGTCCAAGTTAAAATACTCCAAATTTCCTCTCACATCTCGACACCAGAACAGATGTTAAAGGAAAAGACAGTGTTGTTGACATAAGGAAATAGATTGCGGGGAAGCGGACTCGGGATGCTCAGAGTTTTGTGGTGTTTGATGGATGGAAGGAAATGGACTGACGGATAGCGTTAAATGCGGAGACAGACACATGAGAGGAAAACGCAGCGTGGCAGTCCAGATGATCGGTCACAAATGAAGACAAGCGACGGATATTCACAGAGACAGATGTTTGACAGCCACACAAGCTGGACTAACTAGTCCTTGTCTTGTCATTTCTCAACTCTGTCTCCTGCAAATGACGCATGCACACATTTTATAAGACGAGTTGCAACATTTTCACCTGCAGGAAGCTCTATTAGTGGTCATTTATTTTCTGGCTAATCAAAACCGGTGTTACACTCTGCCAGTGCTTTGTTGTTTTTAAGATAATGTGGGGTTTTTGGGACAATAACGACATTAATAGGCAGATATACTAAAAACTGTATGAAATACCTGACTACAGTAAACAATCTAAAAGTTGGGTGAGTGTACTGCTTGACCTTTCAATCTATAAATGAATAAAACCCACACATAAATAACACAGCGGCATTTCTGAGAACCAGTACTTCTTCAGACTGAAGCTTGATGAAAAAAATATAGTTTTGCAGCAACTCAGTTTGACAACAGAGCCAGCTACACTATACTGGCATGAGTCTACAGTCAGACTCATAGCACATCTCAACACTACAGCCTGTATCATTCCTCCAAGTAGTATTCAATTCAATGAATGCATTTTTTATATTATTTAAACCATCATTTATTTGAATTTAATGAATCTTTACATTCAGATAATTCCAGTGACTGCACACATTCATTCAGAATCAGTTGTAGGAAAGTGGAGGGAATACAACTTAATAACAGTGACATAATATGTTTATTATTTGGGCTATTTGTTTTGTTTATTTAATTCAGATCTCTTTAAATTGCTTACTGGTGCAAAAATGTTTGAAAATGCGCTATTTCTTTTTTTTGTGGGATAATTGAACAAGCTGCCGGTTTAAGGTGCGGAATTGTTAGGCAGCATCAGCTACCAAAGAACAAACTCACACGAAAGATTTGCATGAGCACAAGTAGGCCAATGAGATTAAGTAATCTTCGATTGTTCATTACATAACGTGAACAATGGCAGAGAAATTATACTTCACGTACACCCTTAGCCAGTATGAAATGTCAGAACAGTGTCAATGCTCCTTAGCGCAGATGCTACAAGTCTCCACAAAACTACTGGAGAGATGGAACTTCATTCTTCAAAAAGATATTTCCTTTTAGTGTGTCTCTAATCATCACAAGTGCTCAAGGTCTAGTGACTGCAAAGGTCAAAGAAAATGATTGAAATCATTTTCATGCTCTTCAAAACACTTGGCCAGGCCCTGGGTGGAATAATCTGCAGTTTTTATGTTCCCTTACTCATTTATTCAGGTTTTCCCTTTGATCCTGACTCACCTGACTGCATGTTCAGTTTCTTATGTGTGAGCCTTTTTCTGTGCTACTTTTTACATTCTGTTTCATGGCCTGAAACTCACTGTTGTTCATCATAATAAATATTGTGCCAATTGTCTTTTTGAAGTGCTGACAGAATAACATAAATGACGTGGTAACAAATATTAAAATGCATCTCTATCTCTGTTGCCCTTCTGAGCATGGGTGAAAATTGTCTCGCAAATACCAATGCTTTCATGTATTTTGTAAACATGCAGTGTTTTGCTTAAGTCACAGATTCCGTAATGCATAGATCATGTTTCCTTTGATTTTACTTGCCTCACATGTCATATATTCCTCGTGTACGGATATGCACACAGAAGGCCTCACCCACTTCACAGACAGTATTAGCGATTTTTAGCATGACATTGAAAATTCCCTTTGATCTTTATGTAAGCAGAAGTCTGAGCTGTTTACTAATCAGTGAGTGAGAACAGAAAAGAAAATATGCACGCACAGTATCTCAGTAGTACACATACAGATTAGTGAGTGGGTACAAGTAAATGTTCGTCGGCGACATGGAAATCACTGTGACACCATTCATTGTCACACTGAATCCGCTCTGATAACCAAAGGGACGTCAAATGACTTAAATGCTTAACTTCTGGATTCCATTTTGGGAATGAGCGGGAGACAAAGGAGCGGGGGTGGTGGATGTTTCAGGGGTGAAGATACAAGCAGAGGAATTTAGAAGGGGAAAGAAGAAAAAGCTCAAACAAAAGAGTGTGAGCATGAAAGAGACAAAGTTATGCTTAACCAGTTGTATTTGCTACTGCCGGTCTCAGATCCAATTGAAACTATTTTTGTGTTTCTCATTTCAGGATGATTTTCTTCCTGTAAGAGCATATATGTTTGCGTAGAGTTTTTTCTTCTGTGGCCATGAAAGCTCCAAATAGTTTATTGGCTATTATGTCCTTTAAGGAACCAGCAGTTGTGTGTTTTAGATGATGGATGAGAATGAATGAATCAGGTTGTGATTATGTCTCCTCAATCTCTGTTATCACTTCCTCTTTCAGATTTCTTTCCAGATGGACTTCCTGTGTTGCCCAGGAGACCATTCATCACCGTGACAACCATGTACACCGCCTTCGGTTATTGCTGGGGCCTGTTATTGTAAAAAGAAACGCAGCACAAAGCACACTACCCTATGAAATTCATATAGAGCCTGTCTCGTTCGCCATGGTTTGTGGCACTGACACCTGTCTGCTCTCACATTCCCGCATATTTTACCAATCTTTATTTGGTCATACATATCCCAGCTGCAAATTGTGGGCGGGACACAATGAATAAAGCTTTGCCCGTGTGGTTCCTTATCACAGCCGATCAAGGTGGGCAAAATATTCTCCACTCAGATGGCCTTGCAATTGATTTTGGAAGAGAGAGAAGCTTTTGATGATGATGTAGAGGAAGAGGTTTCAGAATATGAGGATCTGACAAGTCTGACAGTGACTTTGAAGAAGAGGATGAGATTGAGCCTTAGCGAGTTCCAAAATAAAGACTAGCACCAGGACCAGCCCGTCATCAACTAGCAAGTAAAGCAATATGGATGATCTGACCTCAAGGCTCTATGCTTTGATCACGAGGTTCTATGCTCTTCTCTGATGATTCAATGCTCGGATTTTAGGGTTATCGGAACCCACAAACACATAGTCACCAAACCCACGAACACAGGCTGAATAACACAAATATGAACACCACACAAGGTTTAATGGTCATAATTGAGAGCTCTATATTGTAGGAAACAGTGTTTGATACAATACAAATTATCCCTTTACTAATCATGCACCCCGACTTAACTAAAACTGGTGGCCATGTGTTTTTATGCATACATGTGAAGAGGAGAGAGAGAGAGAGAGTTTGGTGCATACTCACCAAATGCATCTGTACATCCTATTGCACATTTACTTCTTTCCCCACCTCAAGCCTTTCCCAGAGATTCACTCCACGTGCCAAGCGTAGCACTTAATATCACTTTAGCCTACTTTACTACTGTGTTAAACAGAGGACAGAGCGGTAATGAAAAAGAACTATCCTGATTGAAAAATGGCACAGTTGTTACTGCTGACTGACTTGTTCTGAGCATTTAAAAAACATTGTAATGCAATGATCAATGCAGCTTTATAAGGCTGAGAGGGGACAGAGGTGTGTGCCGCAGAGACAGAACATGTAATACTCAAAGAACCACTTTAAAATGGCAGCTCTAACATTTTTCTGTTTTAATTCATGAAAGAATTCACAAAAAAACATGTGCTTGTATTTCTACAAGCAAATTGATGCATAAAAAATGGATTTAATATTATTGTGCAGTCCTATAGGTTCATGGGACACATCATTGCTGTGAGCTAAGGCAATGTAAAGAAACATACAACAGTAGTGTTGTTTACCTGTGGACCAATGGCGTATTGGCAAGAAGATATAATGTGTTTTAATTCCTCAATGTCAAAGCAATAGCAGAAGTAAACACATTGCTATCAAGGCACCAACAAGCCTTGACCACTTAAAGTGGTAAGTGGCCATGTCACTGTGGATGCTGTGTTACTGGTCTAACTTGTAATATATTCACAGGCATCATTAGCTTCTTACTGAAGAGAGATATGCCCTTCTATATTTCATGCTGCGCAGAGAAACAGCGATCACTGAAGTTGAGTCGTACTGGTTCCCCGCGAGGATGAAAACTATTCTGACACGGAGGGTGACAACTCTAATTAAGACTTTCTCAGCACAAAAAGCTACAAGTGAACAAAAATATGTGTGTTTGGTGTAGGCCAAAATAAGCCCTTCCATAATAAAATATAAAATGAAATAAAATATGAAAGACGGAACCAAAGTACAAACGTCATCTTTTGCTATGTCTTTTGAAAGCAAGAGACTTGAAATGTGACTGAAAATAATGATCCTTAATATGACTCGGGACCTTCTTTTGGAACAAAAAAGTGCTTCTGAGTGTGAGAGCTCATTATTTTCAGACTCAAAAAGTTGACTTCAGATGGCATTCGTACTCCAGTTATTCTAAAGAGAAAAAAAGGACAGAAAAGATCTAGCAAAACCAAACAAACTGGCAACAACAAGCAACCTAACCCAACAGGTATCTTACTGGTATAAAGATGTAACTGTTAAATAGTATTTTACTTGTTCGTTCACATGATTGTACTTCGTCTTTCAAGTTTCATAAATATTTGAGATGTTAATTTTCTTTTGTGGAATAACACGTTTTTGCAGTTTAAAACTAATGAAAACTGTTATTTTTGGCCATGTAGTCCACAGAATAACAATAAGATATCATCTACAGATACCGTGTTTATATCTACAGACATACACAAGAATAAAAAAAACATCACATGAGAGTCAGAAATGACTAATGTCCATCGAGACAAACACATTTCTAGATGTCTACCTTGTTAAATCATATATAGATGTGCTTCAAACACTGTGTGCCTTGGGTAAAGTGTGCAGATCCTGATTCAGAGAACTGTCTCGCCATCTGTCTGGGAAAGCTCAAGTTACCTTGATCAGTTTACAATCCTAAACTCCATGTATGGCCATACACTCCAGGTGCGGACCAAAAAGAACTATATCATGGATTGAGACGGACATTATGTTCTGCTCTCACTCTGAATGAAAAGACAAGCTCAGAAATGTGAAAAGATGTCGGTGTCAGTTCTCTGCTCCGCCACAATTAAGGCCCAATCTGACTTTTTCTCTCGGAGGCATACTGGACACATTTAAGCTGGGAGGAGAACCTGGCAGAGCCAAGACATGCTGGTGTTAGAACATTTCAACACTGGAACACCTGGCACTGGCACTGGAGCCAGGTGTTGGTCAGAGGATGTCTGGGCTGTCACGCTGTCCCAGCTTGCAATGGTTTGACACATGCAGTGCAACTGTCTCTGTGTGTGAGTGAAATCCATTACAGCAGACCTCAACATCTCATGGCCATTTTTTTACCGTAGAAATCCTGATTTTGCTTTTTTAATGCAAAAGTGTTCAGCTTAATATTCTTTATTTGGTGGAGATGTGGCACATATTTAATCACCTAATGACAAACACATGAAGCGTGAACATGAAGCACGATATTGTGTGACATCGTACAACATTATACAAAGAAGTGGCTGTACATGCATGTTTGAATTTACATTCAAAAGCTGATTAATTTAGCATAACCTACCAACAAAACTTAGCACATGTACCTCTAGGGCCAATTACCAAGGTCTGTGTATGTGTGTGTGTGTGTACATTAATATTAATAATTCAAAGTAACAGACTGAGTGTGAGAGCTATCTAACCAATTGTTAATGAGATGTTTGAAACTGCCAGGTGACCGGTATCCTCTAACTACCAATTTGAAGAGCAGTTTTCTCTCTTGCACCGACACTCTGTAAGAGGCCCCCAGATGCCTAACGAACCAATCTAAGGTAGAGGAAGCAAATCATTTCAATATCAATCTGTCTAGCGGAAGACTTATGAAGCAGACACTCCAGAGATCATCTCGCTAAGCATATTACCATTACTGCTATTTTTGAGAGCGAAAGAGAGAGAAGTGTTAAAAATTGAATTTCAGTTGTATTTCTTCACTTTTGATGATGGATCCCCAATTAAATCCCACCAGAGAGAAATTTGCAGGTTTTTTTCTCTCCAAAAAACAGATTCATTGTATTGCAGAGATAAGCAATAATTCACTCGGTACCAAAACTTTATTCAATTATAACAATAAAACAGCTGTACCTAAAAAGAAATGCAAAGACAATGTCATATAAATACAAAATGAAAACATTTTTAACTTACTTTTGACTATATTGCAGGTATTAAAAAAGGTTTTTGACAGACATATTAGTTATTATATATAATCAGCAGAGGCTGCGTAATTAGTGACTATTTGAAATGCACACTAATAGTTCACTATATGATGATTCGAACTTGGTAGGAGTCATATTCCCTTCGGATATTCAGAATTAGGCCTTTTCCCCGAATGTAACACTTTCTGATTGAAACATTTGGGATATGCCGATATTATTCAGGTTTTAGGAGCATTCTTTGGAGATGTAAGTGCATTCGGGATTATTTTTTAACACAGTTTGCAACACAGCCTCTTGCTTTTTTAGGGCCAGCTCTCCGTGTTATACACAGACTTGCAAACCAGTGACAAACAGGGAACACCATGGGAGCCACAAGGGAAAGGTAGGATATAGAAGTTAGAACTCATGAATAACACAGCATACCTAACAGAACATACATATCTAAATGACGGGATCAGTGTTACAGCTGTCTTACTCTTCTCACTTCTTAAATTATTTGTTAAACCTTTCGTGCACAATATGCTTCATGCTAGGCCCATATATGCACTCGATTGAAGAAGACGATCGACGAAGGGCTGAACCCCCTTTTTGGGGGGGGGGGGGGGCAAAAAGGTAAAATGCAGAACACGAGATAGATAAATACTTCCCACACAGTCTATACCCAGGAAATGTAATGTGTGTGATCGTCTCACACAAGTGCCTAACCTTTGCTTGACTTCAGCAGATGAACAGAGACAAATGGCTAGCGAGAGACACTCTTACAAGATGGGTCTCATGAGTTGATTATAGTGGAAGAAGCATCTTCCTGTTTAACTCGGGGGCATTGATCCCTGACTATTCTTTTCCCCGATCACGGAAATGACTCATGACATGCAGAAGATGCACTGTGTTGCTTGGTTTGCTGATAATGTGCCCATGAATCGTAGGAACACCTCACAGAAAGGCAGTTGTACTCAGTTTGGTACATTTTATACTTTTACGTACTATACAATACAAGGCAGTTTCCCTGTTCTCGCTGCGCCTCTGAGTGATGTCTCAGTGTACTGGTACACCCTTGACTACACATCTCAACCTTAAGCTGGGAAGGTAAACTACAGGTGGTGAATCAAGGAAGAACAACAAGTAATTCTCCTCTATAAGTGGTTTGTTTCTGCAGTTTCATTGTGAGCTTTCATTAAGGTATCAGCCTCCTCTCCAGAAGGCAGAGCATCAACTCACAAGACTCCTCATTGTGTTTCAAGAAATTAATTGCTGCTCCCGTGCACCTCTCTGAAGTGACAGAGGTAGAGATTAAGTATATAGAACTGGAACACAGGCATTACATTGCAGGAAAGGAAAATGACAGGTACAATAGATCCCATGGCGACCACAAGCAGTGCTCCTGTTCAAGTCTTCAGAATAGAAAAGTACTTCCTCTTTCAACTGGTGGTGATGGAAAAATAGCAGCCTAGCAGCCAGGCACCCATTCATGCTCAGTTGAAAAACATGTTGTTTGGTTTCCCGTCTCTTGCCAAGAAAAAAAATATCATAAAAAATTAAAAACGTAGAAATGTAAGATGAAATGACCTGTCAGGAAGCTCTCTAGTGTTACAATTCCAAAGAAGACCCCGTTGTGTTGTCTTTGCCTGGATTGGAAACCTGCCATCCGGTCCCCTCGAGGGGGAAACATATTTTGAAGGATTTCCCCACTGTTGCCGAGACTTAGCTTCTTCTTACATTGATCTTCCTTCTGAAATTGTTGAGGACATTTCTGTGTCAACTTCACATAACTGGATGAAGTGAGGCCATTATCTGTTTGTTTTTTTTCCACCATCAAACTGTCAGTTGGAAACCCATTGTGAATGCACTGAGCCCAAGCTGAGTGTGGCCCCAGCGAGATACTTTTTAAAGCCCCCTGTGAAGTGCAAAGAGGTTAAGTATTTGACTCTCAAAACACACATTTTGGGTGTAGCACTGCTGCATCCCCACCTTTAATATGCCCTGCTTGTACTGCTTCAAAAGTAATGGCACGCCATCCTAAATACCATTATTTCACTACTCTATCTGGATAGTTTCACGTGTGCAGCTTCACACAAACACAACTGTGAATTTGTTATAATGTAATAACTGCCAATTAAGTGACAATGTAAATGCTCAAAATGTTTAATTAGCAATTACTACGAGAACACCATGAGCAAATAATCTCCTGAAGATGTCAAGCCGTAGAATGCAAAAATCCAACAATGTTGTCCCATAGAACGAGTAACTTTTCTATTTTTGAACTGGACAACACCATTGTTTTTACTAAAACACCTTACCAATATGTCAAAGTTTTGTTTTGCAGTACCTTTTGTTGCAGATTTGGATTCCTTAGGTCCTAACCTTTCCCAAAAGGTGTGTTATTAGTATGTGGGATGTTGTTAAGGACCTGAACCATGGAGTTGGAAAAACTCGGGGATCGCTCAAGAATGGATTTTTGGCAAATCTTGCTCAGAATCATTCTGGATGTATTATAATTATCATGAAAAAAATCTATAAAGATGTGGTAAGGCAGACCATGGGCAGCCTGACATTTGGGACCCGTGCAGGGGGTCAGGGCCTTTAAAAAGGGATGGGAAGCCCACATGCGCCTTTAATAGCGAGTACACCTGAGACCAGCCATGTGGAGACTAATTTGCTGAGCTCTCTTTTCTTTTGATGCAGGTTTTAAAAGCATGATTTTAGTGTGTTTAGTGTGCTGTAATGTGTTGTTGTAATGTGTTGTTGTAGTGCTTTCTTTCTTTGTTTTTAAAGAGCCTATGAAAGAAACGCCACCGTTTTTTCCCAGGCTTTTTATAATTTACATGTCGCTTTTTAAAGTATTCATTTAGCATGGGCCGTTTGTTTGATTTGAGCTTGTGGGTTTTTGTGTTGGGCTGGGCTGAGGAGTGACAGGGCAGCCATTTTACATCGGCATTTTATTATTGAGTGATTTTGGTTGGTTTTCTGTGCCTGAGTATATTCTATTTTGATTTATTTACTGTCTTTATTTACTGTGGCTCCGTCGCCCTTCTCTCTCTGACCGTGCAGTTTAAGTACCACAAGACTCACTTTTGGTTTGTGCATTTTTGATTTGAATAATTTTAGTCCCAGTCGTTAATAAAGCTTTTGTTTGGTATTAAGTCTCTGACTCCAGTTTATTCTAGGTATTGTGGGGGTTTTATCGCCAGGTCACACACATGTAATATTTCTTTTTGTTGAAAAAAAAAATGATATGAAATAACACAAGTATTAGAACTCATTTGGGGATAATTTGACCACTTGAACACGGGGAAGAAGAGGTATGTACCGTGTAGTTTTCCGACACGCTTGTTAAAATGCTGTAAGGTGAGCTGTACAATGCAAAATCGAGGTACTGCCAGCCGCCATTTGACTTTCTTTCTCACTGAAGTGCTGTTATTTATTATGGTATGGTTGGTCCCTAAGTGAGGCGAGTGTTGCCATTGTTTTGCGCTTGGTGGCTCACATCCCCACAGTATAGGCGACTGTGGTTCAGAGGTGAGCGGGGTCGTCCTTCAATCAGAGGATTGGCAGTTTGATTCTCGGCTCCATTAGCCAATGTCGATGTGTCCTTGAGCAAGACACTCAACCCCAAATAGCTCCCGTAGCCGTGCCTACTACCGTGTTTAAATGGTTGGTCCTGATGAGATGGTGGCACTTTAGCTCCTGCCATCAGTGGGTGAATGATGACAAGTAGTGTGAAAATGCTTTGAGTGGTCGGAAGACGAGAAAAGCGCTACACAAGTACATGTCCACCTACCATTATCCTTTGAAATGGCGGCGTGAACGTAGGTGTATCGAGTAGGTTGCTAGAAATAAATAGTATTGGCTCCATTAGGTTTGATATGGTGACTTTCAGTATGGCTAGACCTACTGTAGCTATCAAAGGAAAAAACAACAACAGAGGGCAGTTATTTCAGCTGCGGATGCCAAACTGCTCGTCACCCGTTTGCCTTCAGTGGGATTATGCACTCTGTCCTCGCCCGATGACAGAAGATGCAAATATACTTTAACACTGAGCCAAGCCACTCCGAGACTACCCTGGAGACACACAAACTCACTGTGTGTGAGAAGCTGAGAGCGTGATGGAGTATAGTGGAAAGTTCAAAGTGAAAGACACAAAGTCACACTGAGGTCAGGAGGTATTGAAGAGAGGAAGACGAAGGCAGTCAACAGAGAAAGTAAGAAGCCATAGTTGTGGCTGTTTTAAATGTTTTTACATTTGTATGAGTATGCTCATCCTAACAAGTCAACTGGTATTCAGACAATTTATGGAATACTGACTTAAATATGCAATGATGGCACGTAATACTGTGTGTGTGTGTGTGTGTGTGTGTGTGTGTGTGTGTGTGTGTGTGTGTGTGTGTGTGTGTGTGTGTGTGTGTGTGTGTGTGTGTGTGTGTATGAAGAAAGTTACAGAACAGAACCCGAGGGCCTATAGGACGGGCATTTTAACCTTTTCTTTAGCAGACTGCAAAAAATGTCTTTCTTGTTAATCTGCAGTGAGATATTCTCAACAAAATCTCCTTAATTTGCTGATAGGTAAAATGCTATTAGCAGGGGAGTATCAATTATTATTAGTGTGTGGGATTCAGTGTAGTGAGAGAAGTGAACATATTAAAACTGCGGCGCTAAAAGAAGATGCATGCCAGAGCAAACGTTGAATGAAACATAAATAAAAACAAAACAAAGTCTACACAAACTGCAATATACTCTACAACATTAGGAATACGCATACATGATAATGGAGGTTATCTAATTGACAATTATGATCTCTGACATGTATTAGGTTAACAGCTTTGTCAACATTTCCAGAAAAAGGAGACAGTAAATTCCCAAAGACCACTCACTAACTTCAGCTCCCCCAGTCGTGATCTGTTTTATGAAACACAATCAGTGGACAGACCACTGAATTGGCAACAACTCCTGCTAAAACTGTGAATGGACAATGTTGGTCCCCGTGGACTGAATCCTCAGTCTGTCCTAAACATGGCGCAAAGGACCACCCAATGCAGAGCAAATGTCAATGCCAATTTGAATCCGACTGAGTTGTCATTTTCACGGCCAGCGTCCCCGTTGTGTAAGTAGCACATATATTTGTGCTCATCTGTGCGCACAGCGTGTGGCCTCTTAAAATGAGGTGTGGTCAAGTGCATTGTTGCAGCATTGCTATCTCGAGGCGGCAGAAATTGATCGCTCCATTCACCAACAACAAACTGTTCCAAAAGCACAGTATTTTCTTGCTATTTAAAGGGCACATTATATAGACAGTAATAATGTGCCTACAAAGGCGGGTTCACGATACAATAATCTCTGCTGGTTACACACACGGACGTGCGCAGCCGCAGCGCTACTTTCACTTTGCAGACCCGCGTTCTCAGAAGAAAACCGCTCGCTTCTCAAACATGCTGAATCCAACATTTAAGTGGCGGTGCCAGGTGAGCTGCACAACTGCGGAGCCTGAAGCTGTATGAACAGACAACGATGTCAGGTTTTCAACTTTCCCGACGGTACTTGAACACATCGTTTGGGATGCAGGCAAGAAGGAAAGCAAACAAATAATTCTCCATTTTATGGTGGCACTTACCAGATATTGCAAATAAAACATAGCAACATTCTGCACTTCTCTGCCAACTGGGAAGCCGTGATTGACTCAGCTGGGACAACAGCAACGTGACAAAAACTCAGTAAAACCGAGGTGCAGAGAGGAGCGGACTAGAGCTGCTGTACGAAGAGGTTGTACAAATTTAAACAATTCAACACTTATATAAAAGATTCAATGAATATGGTTTTGTTTGTTTTAGTGATTTATAGCATTATAACTCATATCATGCTCAAAATACATTTTTAAATCTCTATTTACTTTCACCCATGATTGTGTGGTTTTCATAGTTACAAAAGAGAAGAAAAAAAAGGCCAAAGTGAATAAAATATTTCTCGAACTGCATCTGTTAATCAAGAACAAAGGGTTTGGACACATTTGCTCCATGCGCTAAAGATCGCTTAAATAGGGCTGCTCATCTTTTTGGTGGCTCACTGAGCTTGTTGTAAAAACATATTTACCAACCAATAGGTAATGTGAATGTAACTATAATGTATTTAACGGGAAGTAGCATGAAATTAACACTGAAAGCAGAATGTGAGATGAAGTATCTCCACTCTAATAATAATTCCATTGTTGAATCACCTTTTATATTATAGTGCAAAGAAAAGCTGTGAATAAATTATCTTCCATGGTCTGCCCAACACCGTGTTGTGCTGTTCAACGTTTAATATTCACGCCGTCAAACACATGCACACACATTCATATGCTGCATGCAAAATACACATAAAGCACATTCGTAATGCACAATCACTGCATATGTAATGACAGATACACAAATAGCACACACACACACACACACACACACAAGGTTATTCAACACAGCATCCAGGGCAACAGTTGGCGGTCCATAGTGTTAATCAGTTTTCACCTAGCTACAGTCACTGTCAAAGACATTTATTTATATGTGTGTGTGTGTGTGTGTGTGTGTGTGTGTGTGTGTGTGTGTGTGTGTGTGTGTGTGTGTGCCAATGGGTGTGGGTTCATGTGTGTCTTTCTGTATTCCTACTGGCCAAATGCCCTTCAGTCTGTTGGTTTCTTTAAACTCTGCAAGTGGTCTTGACAGCAATCAACGAAGTATAAAGCTCAGTGTGTGTGCGTGTCTGTGTGTGAGCGCGCGCAAAATTGTTCCCCTGACTCTTTGTATGCCTTATATGGCATTTCTTTGTGCACAATCTCACGGATGAATGATTGCTCTACGTTTGCAAAGACTTGAAATTGAAATGTATCATTAGGTTTCACATATTCTTTTTATTAACTTAATTTCGGTTGACAAATCATGGGAATTCAAACGACTGGCAATCTGGCAAAACAACAGTGATACCTTAAGAGGAGACTCCAGACACATTAGTTAATATTCTGTCCACTGCCAACAATAATTGTCATCATTGTTGACATCTTCATTAGACAGGGGTGTCAATTTACACACAGATATGCACACAAACAAAGATGTGCACACACTGACATACACCCATATTTTATCAGCTTCCAGTGTCATTCACATTAGCGGTTTGTAATTAAGAAAAGGTCTACACACACTCACACACACACGATTCAAAGATCCACTTCCGTTGCTCATGGAAACCCAGCGAAACGCACACACACACACACACACACACACACACACACACACACACACACAACAAGAATGACAAATGGTGTTCTGTTTATGCACAGCCATCTTTGTGCGAGTCCCGATCTTAAAATACCAGTGTGATGACTTGCATGTCTGCATAAGTGTGAAAAATGACTGTATGAACTCATTCTTATGTGTTTTCTCAAGATCAAACGTGAGTGTTTGTGTGTTTTTGTGTGCGCGAGCTGGTCTTTTTGGGATGAGGCGGCAATGTATCGCACTGAATCGCACCCCCTGATGGTGTTCGACCTCGAGCGGAAAGAACAGAGAGAAAAGGAGAGAGGCAGGCGGGCAGTTTGAGCCTCATGGGCACCTCTCCGTGGGCGGCCCTCATGCCTGCACCCTGGCTGATAACGAGGGGCGGAAAGAAAGGAGGGACTTGAGGAGATGCATCGGGGGCCGAGGAGAGACAGACAGACACGTGCGGTGGCGTTCCACGCAACACCGCGGCCATCGAGCGTCCACCGTTCAGTCTCACACTGCGGTCTTTTCACCTTTCCCTGTATTCTCAAGCTTCCTTTCGCACCATTTGAGGAACTCCGCGGGGCAATTTTGCACCCAGCTCAAGGATTTCATTGTGCTCAAGGTTCGAAAAATCTTTTCCCCGAGGTTGACAAAGGTGTCATTGTTCTGTTTATATTTGGGAGATACATCTGCGGACTGGACACATTGCGTGCAGGGAAAGCATGTCGTGAGATGCCGCTTCGGACTCCTCACATCGACCTCAACGTTCTGTGTCACCGCAGAAAGGAGCGTTGCATGTAGCGAGGTGAAACGTAAGCGTGCGGGCGGGGGGGGGGGGGGGGGGGGGCAATCAGGGGTTTCACAGAATTTGCTAGAATGTCTGCCACTTGAACCGTAAAATATATTTGTCAGCTGTTTTTGATCCATATTACCTTTGTTCTCCCCTAGGTCAGGCCTGTGGAGAAATTATGAAGGATTAGAAAATATAAAGGCTAAGCTATAATTTCACTTGAAACAGTTACGTACAATTTGCACCAACAGTTCATGATACAGTGAGACAATCCTCAGTACTTTTTATTTGTCAAATATCTAATTCACACAGGAGTATACAAACGTATGCTTTACCATATTGTTGCTTTATGGAGACCATGTATTAATTCAACTACCGCAAATCATAAACCGACGAATATAACAAAAGAAACAAATGTGGCTGCAGAGCCATTGTGGGGTCAATAACACCTATTGTTCTTGATTGCATGAATACAATTACTGATGATAGCTCTGTTTTTGTGTGTGTTGCTTAGCAACAGCAAGACGCCGCTGACTGCAAAAGTTTATTAAAGTTTCGGATGATTGGAATGATTGTTGTGAAGTAAACACAACATTTTGCAGTTTTAGTCATCCCGAGTAATCGCCACCCTAATATGTATTCCTCGGCACCTCTCTACCCAACCCCACATCCGCTCTCTCGCTTTTCAATCAAAAAAGTAAAAACATTACTGTTCGCTTTTTGTCACCAGAAAGTGCTCAACATGAAGCTCATGAATACTCCACTGTTCAGAATCGCTTTGCTGTTCCAGCCTAAAAATGGTTTTCCATCTCAATCCTCATCGCACACTGGATTGTCTTCTTTTTTTTTTAATTTTCTGTGTCTAAATATTCGTGTTTAAATCGGCCCCTTTTTGTATATCATTTAGAGCTCTCCAGTAGCTAAAGACGCTACGACGAATGAAATATTCAACTTAATCAATCATCGCAACAACGTAAAAAAGAAAATACGGTATAAAGAATCATCCTTTAAGTGGTTTTGATTCGTTATACTATAAACCATACCTTTTTTCCTTTGAGAATATAAGTGTGTTTATTTGTTTGTGTGTGTGTGTGGGGGGGGGGGGGAGGGTTCTGCCGCAAATTAGTCAGGTCAACAGGAAGGCATTACATATTCATGAAATTACCAAATTATGAAAATGGAACATGAGTCAATTCTGGGATGAAAGAAAGCCAGCCTTCTGTGCTTCAAAGCTACCATCCGAAACCAGTTATAATCTGAACGCATTGTGCGTGTGTGAGCGTGAGCGTGTGTGTGTGTGTGTGTGTGTGTGTGTGTGTGTGTGTATGGTCACACTGGATGTGAGAACAGAGAGCAGACAGAGCGAGAGAAAGAGAGAGAGATAAGAGCTGACCTTCAGTGAATCATGCTCCTCTTTGGACAGACTTGTAGCGAGGCATCATGTTTGGCAACCGTTCTTACAGAACAAAAAGACAAAGAAGACAGAAACAAGAGCAGGAGAAGAAAAAAAAACAGAGACCTGAAGGCATCGTCTACAGTAGAGGCAAGGAAGAAGAGGAATGGAGTTAAAGTAAAATGACACAGACATGCATGACATGCACAGTGAAGGGACCAGATACAACGGGAGAGGGGAGGGGCTTAATTTTCCAGGAGCATTCCCAGAATCGACAAAAAACACAATCCGAACACTCACAAGTTGTGTGCATGTACATATGTTTTCCATGGTGATCTTGCTCATGTAAGGAGTATGACAACTGTTTGTACAATTTACCTCGAGATGGATTTGAGATTTGCAGTAACAGCGAGATCAAACACACTTCAGGGGTTTTGGTCTCGTAATGATCGGTCTCTTTGTTGCCGATTTCTACAACTTCTGTTTGCGTAATTATCAAATGTGATTTTTAAGATTAAAAGTCGTTGCTTTTAATGACGTAAGAGGTTCCAGATTATACTCACTCAGTAGTTCTGTCCTTAATTAAGAGCAGGATGCAACACACGCCTGAAAATAATCAGGCTCTTGTGCTACTGCTTTGTTGTGAAGGGTCAATTTGACGATTGTACTTTTAGCTCTTAAAGGTTAAACTATAAATCTATCTGCAACCAAAACTGAGAAAATGAATCATGTCAGGTACAGTAGCGTCTCCTCGTTCGTAAATTAGCTCAGCTTCGTAGGAAAACCGACCGTGTAAAGGTTATGTTAACATATTTATTTGTATCGTGACAAAACCTTCATGTAATGCTATATTCTACATTTCTCTCCAGTTTCATTTCCGTGTTCATACCCAGTTTAGAATGAAGGTGTTTCCGTCATTCAGAAGTGAATACCACCCCTATGCAGTCACCTCGCTGCACCCTCTATGGTTATAAATCAAACATGACGCTCTTTAAATAGGGAAATTAATTATTTACACTTCAAGCCAAAATACCTTGAAGAGGAAGGGAAAAAAAATACTGACACACAATAAGTCATTTTCAGGCCTGAGAGGCTGGCACTCTATTACCATAGTCTAGATTTATAATGCTCTCATAAAAGTTGAGCCACCGATGGAGATACTTTGGCCAGGCGGCACTGTGCTTCCTGTTGCGTTGCACCTTTTCGACAAGAAAAACAAAAGCGGCTGATAAATCCAGTGACGAGGAGAACGTCGCCCGTTTGTGCTTTTGGCCTCTTCTCTTGAACAGGAAGTGTTGTGAATATGTAACACATTTCTCCCCAACATCACCATGTGGAGATGTTGAGCAATATTTCAGCTGGCAAGAAATACACGTTACCTAGCAACGATGACAGAGCAGAACTGTGAAGACTACGCTTCGGTGGCTATTTCCACCAATGGCGTTGATGACAGTGTTTCACACGAGCACTGCCTCTTATAGATGGAAAGCCAGAGGTTTGTCCAAATCAATATTCATGTTTTATTCTACCATTCAACTTACAGACACACATGTCTCATTTCCTGCAACTGTGGGAGTAGCGGCGCAGGAAAGTGGCGACAGCGCTGACCTTGCCGGAGATATGCTTTTCAGTGATGCACTTCTTCAGAGAACAGGAGAAGTGGCGATTGAGTGGAGGGAAGTACCACAAGCTGAATAGTAAAAAGTAACTAATAGTATTATAGAAATCGAAAAGTCAAGAAGAGGAAAGATGTACGCACTGTTCAGGGTTTGAAGCAACAGGAAAGAGAGGAAAGAGGAGGATAATGCTCATGCCTAATTAAAAATGCAACAGGTTGAACGGTAGATATTGATCAATAGTAGTGTAGGATATGGATTTCCAATTTTGTATCTTTTTCAGGTGATTTAAGTGCCATCTTTAATATGTGATCTTGTGCTCATTTGACCATAAATAGCAGATGTAAATGTTATGTGGAACCTCAGTATTCCTGTTCTCACGCTATTGTTTCACATCCCGCCCAAGGCAACATACATTCCTCTACATCAGGTCCTGTTGCTTTTAGTGGCCTCTACTAGTCCAGACTGCTTAGTCCTTTCACCCCGTTATCACTTGTTGATGCCATTCAGTGAGTTATGTATAGTTAGGTTAGTTTATTTGACTAGAGTGGTTACAAACAACTCTGAAACTAAAATGTACAGCATCTGTCTCACGTATGTGCTCCATGGCTACTACTATCACGGTACACTAGGTTCTGTTGAGGACCACTTCCCAATTGTACAAACCATTGGACTTGTACGCTACCAACCTAATGTTGTGTTAACACGTTTAAAGTATCAGTTTACTCGTGCGAATGAAAAAAGGGTGTTTACACCAAACAAAGGGGGCGTGGCTTATCACTGTTGCTTCTTTCAATGAAAAAAGTGATCTTATCCGCTATCGACTACGGAAGAAATAACCACTAGTTCTGCTTTATACTTGTTGTGAAAGTCAAAGTAAAAGTTACTTCTATAAGTAATTTACTATGACATTTTTTTTTCAGATCCTGCTGACATCCCATTCACTTTCAAAATGTCTAAGTGTACCCTTGTGATTAGTAGAGAACCTGATCCTCTTGAGACACGGTTGCCAAAAGATAAGTTATTGTTTCATTCAGCTGAATAAAGCTAGTTGTTTGACTTTTGTAAAAAAAATTTAAAAAAAGGGTTTTAATCCTCAATATGTTATCAACATATTCTGTTTACCCATATTTATTTTTATTCCACATTTGTATTTATCCGATTGCTTGGTCTAACACTAACTAATTTAGTGTCATGTAATAATATCCAGTTGTCAGAACTTGCAGCTCGTAGTTGAGAATAATTCATGATGCTTGTGGCACTACATAGGATTTACTGTACAGAATGACTCTGTTATGCACTGTTTATGCAAATCGAGCCAGCTGGGTCTTGGATGTGTCACAAAGAGCCAGAGTGATATCCTCATTTAACGGCGTGGGTGTTTTACAAACATTACACAGAGGAACTTCAATGACTCTTGTCAACTTTTACAGATGAGCAAATGAAAGCATTCTGTGTGGAAACATTACAAATTGGCATGGTTTGTGCACGGCAGAGGACCGGAGGGCTATGCAGCAGGTGATTTATACCAAGCAGAACATCATTGGTGCCCATCTTCTGAGCATCAGTGATTGGTGAGGTAAGGTGCCTGCACAGAGCCCAAAGGATATCAAAAGACAAAACCGACCCAAGCAACAGCCTGCTCATCCTGCTGCCATCTGGCAATCGATAGGGAAGTATCTGCTGCGTCTGTCCTCAGGCTGCGAGCCTCTTCAACTCATTCTATGTATACTCAACGATATATATACTTTGTTCATGTGTAGCTAAAAGGGACAACTACTTCCATTTTGGTGGGCAATCCTGTGTTATAGAATGGCAATGAATTAACCTTGATTGGCACTAAAACCTTTTAAAACCATTTCATGTGTTAAGCATCATTATAAGATCAACGACTTTAAAAAGGCTTCTTAAACCAGAGTGGGAAGACTGAGTGATTGTTATATAAAACTGTAAATAATTCGTAGCTTGTTTTATGAAGAAGAAAGCCCAACACTGCTGTATTTAGATGCATTGAACACCACAAGTAATATACGTGAAATATATGGTTTGGTCCATGAGAAAATTAAAATGTCACACAAATTTGGAGACCTCGCCTGAATTTTCTCTGTATTAAAGCCTCTCTAACTTTGTTCTGCTTCATGTATTGAAGTAAAACCATTACAGAGAGAATGTTCACATATTGTGCTATGCTTTGGGAGAAGTTTAGACCTCACAGCTGCATCATTCTAAAGAAATAATCATGCTGAAACTTTTTTTCTAGGTGGACCTGAAACTTTTTCATTTTAGCTGTGTGTCATCTTCATTTGCTCTTAACCTGTACCTTATAGACTGTTCACATCTCACAAAATGTCACGTGTGTAGCCTTTTATTATAACACCAACATTATTAAAATAGCTCTAGTGGTTGCAGAGATACACCCTTTTTAGTTTGGGTATGCAATTTTCGAGCAGAGGCCTAAAAATAGGCGTTTTTTCAAAGTTAACTCTGAGATCATCGAACATTATTCACACACACTTTTCGTGGAACAGTGTCGAAGAATGAGAGTGCTGTTTCTATGGCAACACAATGCATCCGACCTCAATATTAAAATATTAAGAGCGAACATGTGTCGAGCCTTTTAATATCATTTATAAAGGTGTGGATCAAATTAAGCATTCTGATTGGTTGAGAGTGAGTCGCGGGCTGTAGTCTATTAAGCCATAAAGTACTGTACAGCCTGTCTACATCGACCACAGCGTTCCATATCAGTGCACACTCAAAGTAACAGGTAGATTTAAATTGTGCAACCGTTAGTTGTCATTTCGAGCTCGACAGTTACCAAACGTGTAGCCGACGGTTTCTCTTGCGCCGATACTTGTACGATAATAATAATAAAATAGCAACAAGCTGCTACGTCAGGAAAGACACGATGGCAACCACTTTATTCTTGTCTCCCTTTTTACTTGAACAAATCCTCCTCTCCTTTTCTTCTGTTTCCCCCTCCACAATAAAAGCCCTAGCTGTTGACATACGCAACTTAATAGCTTACACGTTTCGTGTGAACTTTGATATTTTGGGGAGAATGACTTTTGATGAGAATGGCAGTGATGAATAATGTATTTGTGGTCCTTGTTTCTGCTGTACAGTCTCGCGTTGATACTGCTTACAATCAGGAGAGAGAGCAAGTACATAAAATCGGAAACTAAAACCCGCTGCCAGCAGCATGAAGTGGGCATAAAATGGGCTTAAATCAGCTGCATTTACACAACACATCAAACAGCGACGCCACACAGAGAATGCGACATCTTACCTGTTCCCACCAGATGTTGTTTAGACATCCATAATTCAAAATACAGCCCATCAAAATATTGACAAAACATATGAAAGCAGTCATTTACTAATGTGTGCCCTTCACCCTCTCACACACTCACATCTACAGATCTACATTTCAGTAAATATAATGTAAAATATAATAAATATTAAATAGGTTTGTGAAGGAGAGAAGGTTGTAGGTGTGTGTGTGTGTGTGTGTGTGTGTGTGTGTGTGTGTGTGTGTGTGTGTGTGTGTGTGTGTGTGTGTGTGTGTGTGTGTGTGTGTGTGTGTGACACGGCATAACAAAGGATGATTTTAGCATTTTCATTCTGTAGAATTGAGGTTAGTTATGTTTCAAGCTATTTGTGCAGTGAGGGACTGCAGAAAGAGATTAGACACGTGAGTCACTAGCTCAAAAAGATCAAAACGCTTGTTGACAGCAGGGAGCGGCCGCCTGAAGAAGATGAATCCCTTTTTCTAAAATTACATTTTCTTGGCAGGTTTAGGCGTCAGGTTGCAATATTCCGCGGTGTTCCATGTCCCGGAGAACCATATTCTTGTTGTCTGTGTAAGAGGCAGACTTTTTGTTCGCAGTTTAATCCCTGCTGTTTCCAGCACTTTAGCTCCATAACGCGGCACCAAACCAGCTCACCAAGGAGGGAAGGAGCCGCGACATAAGCATATGCAGAACAGAAGTCCTCTCCCCAGCAGCAGGTGTCTCATGTCGCGCTGACTGGGAAGCCCCGAGTGAACTCCTCTGGCCTCAGCTGGTGTTTCATACTTATTTTAATGAGAAACTGTCCAGAGGGAGAACCAACTCCTAATCTGACTCTCATGATCACAATCCCACTGCAATCTTCATGTGACCTTACATTTTCTCTCACAGTTCAGTACGAGAAATCAATCTAGAGAAAATGTCTCTCTCGTTAGTGATAAAAAAGCATACATATTAAAATGCTTTGTCTGTGTATTGTATAAATTAGACAGTACTTACATTTTTTAGGATTGTTGACTGTCTCTCTGAGTTATTCATAAAATCATAAATACTTTGGTGCATTTTTCAGCACATTCCTATTAATGCTAATTAGCATACAAGTAAAAAAACATTTCCTCTGAAATTAATGTTTTTCATGGCTTAAAAACTTTAGATGGAGAGTAATCCAGCAGCTATTTTCCAAAAGCATTACTCCAAGACGTAAAATGTTCAAGAAGAAGGTAAAACTGGAAATTAATTATAGCCAAAAGCTTGTAGCTGAATTATGCTTTCCACTGAATTATGTTTTTTTAAACTGTGTGTCCGATGGAACAGTTAATGTGTGTATTGTGAACTCTCACAATTTTGGACAACACACACACACACACACACACACACACACACACACGCGCCTATTCAGTCCATTGGAAACTATAAACAAACCTCCAGTGTCATGCTGTGATTTGTTTTTCCATTTGAGTTGACATTTCATGGCTCTAGGAGTCATTCATGGATGTTGCCATGGGAAATATCTGCTGTGTTTCTGTGTCCTAAGGTCTTTATCAAAATGTGAAGTTCTTTCAGGGTTATCACTTCCGCTACGTCAAGTGCTCCTTCATCATGTTTATTTCTTTATTTTTAAGTACAAATAACGCCGTACAGCTGCTGTCAGACCAACCGCAAGGCCATTTTTATCTGTATCAGTAATTACCCCGGCTCTTTTTGTACTTGATTATGCAAAGAAAAATACGACAAAAATCATATAGGGTATTTGAAAATGAACATATTGTGGTAAAGAGAACAACAAAAAGAGTGTAATAAATTAATAAATCCACAGAGGAACAAAAAGAATCCTGGTAACTGACTGTAAGCTTGAGGTGGATTAGTCATGAAGCCATAAACTGGAGGTTAGCTGACCCGACACAATAGACGGACTGCATTTTAGGGTTAGGGTTAGAGGGTTAGGGTCAGATGTCCTCATTCCACTATTGAGGAGCCAGGACAGCAAACAGTCGTGACTTTGTTGATACAACATACATTTCAGTAATCTTTTTTAACAGACTTAAATTATGCAACTTTAGCTAAGAAATACTCACTTACTGAATCTATGAGAAGCAACGCTGCAGTGTGGAAAGAAATATGTCTGGAGGAGCGGCTTTTATCCACAAACTCAAAATAACTTAAACAAAAATTGTACAAATTAACTTTTCTTCTGATAACCTTATCAGTAGGTAAATAGTGAAAAATAGTGTGCTTTAAATTTAATGAAGCAGCACTCAGTTCAACCTGAGGTGCAACACCGACATGGACCCCAGTCTGGAGAAATTCATACTGGGAGAACTGGGGATTTAGTTTGACTCCTGACAAGAAGAGTTATGGTAGACAAGGTCACTCTGAGGTCATGCACAATGTCCACTCTATTTCTGTGTTTAGAAAAAAAAAAGTGAAGTCAATGTAACTGATAATATAAATCTAAAATTCCTGTAGATGCTTTTCGTATTCATGTCTAGTGAAGTTCACATTATGTTAGCGAGGTCAGTACAACACAGCTATGCAGCTGTAGTTGTGTCTAGGAATGTCTGGTTTTCAAGGGAACTTTAGTCACACGCCTGCACTCCTCCACACACACACACCTGTTTATCAGTATATTGACATCAGAGAGAAGCAGACTGGACGTTGCACGTCTCTTTCTGTGAGAAAAGATGAGAACACGGGATTCTCCTCCTGACAGGATAGAGCGAATCAGATGTTAGGACGAGGTGAGGCCAACCTGTGACGATAAACTGTGTATGAAAAGGCCCCACATCCGTTTGTGGGGGGTTGTTCTTTTGCCTACCTGAAAGTTGGTTGTTCAACTCATTGCTTTTGCAACTGCAACGCTTGTTACTTTACCTGTGATTGAGAAAATACATTACGAGAAAGAGAGAAGTAGTCGAACTGAAGTCATCTGGAGGCTACACCAGGCTTCCAATAATTAATACACGCTAACAAATGTAACTATGGATAATTATACTTGGAAAAAAAAAAGAAGAGCATGGACCCGCAGATGGCTGAAAGGAAGATATATATGGAAAAGAATATGGTTTCTTTTGGAAGTGATGTTCAGTTTTATTTATGTCACAACACAGTATGTCAAGATTGCTATTAGGCTTGAATGTGAATTATTCCTCCAATAATATCTCACTGCAGCGTATAACTGAGCGAGAGTAGATAGTGGAAAGTGCTCAAACTGCAAGAGACCTGAAAAAAGTTTCTGGCATGCCAGGAATTCATCTTGTTGTCAAACAACCAGATTGTTTATTGTTTGTTGACAAACGTTGATCTCTGTTCATACTGTAAATTGTGCAAGATTTATTTTTGTTAGTTTGTTAACTGATTTGCATATCGGCAACCAATCTTTAAACATCAATCGAGAAGACACAAAATCAAAGCAAATATACTTTATAAAACTCTAATGTATCCCTCCAAGATACGATGATGAAAATCATTTTTATCATTGCCCCTTTAAGATTCTGATACTTTTTTTAAATGTATTAATGTGCTCTGCCCCCGACAACATATTAATACAAGATTTTGATGGGAACCTCAGAGGATTTTGCATCTTTCTTACTTTGTTAGTAAATCAATAGAACATAGCAGAGATAACTGCATCCTTAGTTTGGTTCTCAGTGGTGGATCTATGCAAGACCTCGTTCACATTTACACTCAGGTTTTTGGCCTTTGTGGCTGATGGCCTGTGCCGCAAAATAGGGATTTAAATTGATAAGAAATGTAATTTGATAATGTACAGAATTCATCAAACCGCTAAGAGCCTTTATTCTGTCTCCTTGGACAGACTCATCTATTATGTAGAGATCCATGAGTCTGAAGAGAGAGGGAGGAGAGAGAGGGAGGTAGAGTGAGATAAGAAGAGAGAGGGAAGAAGAAAAGTGAATGAGATAGATCAGCAGGAAGATATTTTGTGAGATTTGTAGTAATTAGATGGATTAATGAATCAGAGACAATCCCCCTAAATGGAGATTAATTCCTGTGACTTGGCCATCATGTTATGTATTTATCAATGTCAGGCAAGTATTTTATTAATAAGTCATAGATCTGGCGTGTCCCTGTAGCTAATAAAGAGATAATACATCTAATTCACAAAGTAACAGATAATCTGGTGGAAAAAGTGATGGGACTTATTAAAGACACTGGGCGAGAAAGAGAGAGAGGTTGTTACAAAGTATTCACTGGTCTTTGACAGGATTTAATTATAGTCATCTTTAGCCAATGAGTTATGCTAATATGACTGCACACATGTGATTTAGTATGCTCATATGCTAATATGCGTGTATGCATTGCAGTTGTATATTTAGGGCATCAGTTCCCCTAAGAGTATTTACTTGATCAAACCAGTGTGATATTACTTTTATATTTTACTCTGTCGTAAAAATGCACATCATAAAGTGTGAATGCTAATTTAATATCTATGGGGTCACTTCTATACCAGACTGGTCGGCAACAGAGTTCAATAAGCTCTCACCTGCCCAAGTAAGCTCTAACCTGAGAAAAACATAACATTTTAATCCTCAAATATTGTATACGAAGCGCTTATGAAGTATGTATCCTTCTTAAGCACATGTGTAATCGTTAGTCTTGGCTGCATGTTGTATATTAATGCTCCAGTTCCTCTTTGAACCCAACACAATTTAATTCGAGGGGCACTTGTGATGTGTCTCTGTTACACATGCTGCACAATGATGCCTTACCACCAGTGATTGATGGTGGTTATTATGTTTTTAATTCCTCAGGGTTCACTATATTTCCCACGGTGCCTAAATCCTTGAAATCTCAATAGTTGACCTGTGTCTGCAGGGAATACGTGTAAGATATAGAGAAGGCAATACAAGTGGACACACACACACACACACACACACACACACACACACACACACACACACAATAGCTTGTTGCTCCTCTTTCCTCTGTCTAACCACAAAATCCATTAGGACAAACATTTAAACTTCCCAGCACTCCAAGCATTCCCAGAAACCCATTACTATTTTTCAGGCACAAAATTAAATAGATAAATAAAAATAAAAATGACACTGCATGTCCTTGAAACCACTCAGTGTTTTGTTCCTCTCTGCTGTATGCCCTTCCATCAGTGCTAATTACTCTAAATGAGTTTTAACCGGGGATGCTGAAGCCTGCCTGATGTTGGAGATTTAGAGTCAATAGGCATGTAATGGCACTCTGTCATTGTCCGCCATTAATCAAGGTTATGCGTGGAGCCGCAGACTGGAGGATCGGAAGAACACGTGTCAATTACCACCAAACAAGGGGACGTGGGTGTCGATGAGGTATAAAAACAATCCTGATATTTGCTCTGAGAACGCGAGAGAACAGACACGACGCGGCAGATTCATTGAAACAGTGTTAGCGAAGACACAGACATCTTAGTCTTCTAATCTCGTGTACATTGATAATGTTTCAAGAAAGTAATCTTTAAGCTCTACGTCTTTTCTTCTGTGGTCAAAACGCCTTTTTGGGGCAGATTTAAGACGTCGCAGAGTTTCAAGCTCCAGAACCTGCAAATCTCCTCAGTTGGAGAGGAGACGTCCGATTAAGATTGTACCACTCACAGATTTGAACACTGAACAAGGTCAACAGCCGTGGCATAAGCAATTTCATTTGGATTGGTCCTCTCAAAGGTTCAAGGAAAATTCCGTTCCGAAATACAAACGTTTTTGTGGGAGGTCAATTTGATCTGCAGGGTGAAATTCAAAATCTCTGTCCCAAACGACGGAGCGGAGCATTGTACTGCAAAGTCTGCCTCATGGCCAAAGGTTGGTCTTGCCCTCAGAAATGTTCAGTACAATGTATTCACAATCTATTTCTTTCATTATTTATAATATATGACATTTTAACGATCGCATGTATGCTCTTTCTCAGCAAAGCTTTGCTTTCTGTGTAATTACATACAGTGTATTCAAACCCCCTACACAGGTCATATGTGGAGATGAGTGAAAACAAAAAAAGCCAGCTGAAGTTTGTGCCCTCATTCTGATCTGCATCACTTGTGCAGCATGTTTGCCTCTTCTTCTACCAAAGTACTGCAATAATAATGCTGGAAAGTAGGAACAAACAGAGTGGGGTCTGACTAGTTTATTCATGACCTGAAGTCACGATTTAAATTCCAAATGTTTGTGTGAAGTGTTCTTTCCACTGCATTTTTCTCAAAGTATTCCTTTAATTTACTGTAAAAAAAATAACTATATTATGTATTACAGGCTCTTGTGTTGTGTTCAAGTAATACTTAAAAAACGTTGAATCTGCCTGGTTGTTGTGCTACATCCCTCTATCCTCATAACAGGCGTCTTTAATAATGAGGCTGGATGAAAATGGTATCAAAATATGCTTTTTTATATCGATGTATAAGTACCACAATATATATTTAATACTATTATGGGCAATTTATGAAATGTATCCAGATGTAATAGCATTCTCTGTAGGACAGAACACCAGATGGTTAATTATAGTTTATAATATACAACTATTCATCATCAGTACTGGTCGATTACAAATTTTTACAGTAAACAGTGTCACAAATATGATTCTACATCAAAAAGCAATCAAATGAGTTTCTGATTTCCGATTTGTATTGAATGCAGAGACTGTTTACTACCCAACTTTATATTCCTTAAAGTTTCTCAATCAATGAAGTATAATGATACAATGCCACAAGGGTTAAAAACTGCAGTCTGCAGTTCTTTCTTCTTCCTGTTACCTTTGTGTCCGTTAATCGACCGTAAACACTGATGCCAAATCCAGGATACATTCAGCAACGATTATTATCACAACAATTATTTTTCTTCGTCATCACATTGTAATTGTAAGATGCTGCATATGCACCTGATGCATGCTGGAGACATTTTGTCCCAACATTTTAATCTCCTCTAAATCTGGCCTTCTAATTTACACTGTCTATTACCATGCCACTAACGACCCTGACCTTCTCCTCTGTTAAACACCAAGCCAGCCAGCAGAAGAGAAGTGGTGGAGGGAGGGGGAGGGCGGGGGGAGAAGGGATGATGTGCTGTGGGGGTGAAATCCTTTGGAAAAAAGGGATCGAGAGAGGGAAGGATAGGATGACAAAGAGAAGAAGACACGATTTTTAGGGCCCTGGCATTCACTGAAGTCATAAATCTGTGGTTTATGGTGAAATGATGGCAGATAATGTAAGTTAAGGTCAGCGCAGCATGTCGGCCAACAATAGATCAAGGGGACTGATGATTGTGGTCACACGCTGCTTGACTTGAATCCTGCACACTTCATTCTTTTATACAGCTTGTTCCTTCCTTTGCTTGTATTTCGGCTTATTTTCATGCCCCCACGCCGGCGACAGCTATGGCCGGAGGCAAAATGTTTTCAGCGTGTCCGTCCGTCTGTTCGGTCCATTCTTGTGACTCGATAGCCCGAGGACGCGTGGAGCGGACGTCTGCAAATTTGGCAGAAACGACCACTTGGACTGAACTGACGTCGATGGTCAAAAAGGTCACTCTGTCCTCACAACACGTATATGGGCCATGTCTCCAAAATTGCTATGCCACTTAGGACAATTAGATGTTGTTAACATTTTTGAGAGCCATGGGCGTAAACAGCAACGTGATGGCTGGCAAAAACAAACAACAGCGAGGCAGAAATTCTAGTTTGTCCTTATCTTTAGAGCCTACAAATGATATGCTTTGTAACACAGCGCCAGCCACCTGTGAAGTATGCCGCAGTGATAGTGACTGGATAAATTGTTATTGATAGCCACTAGACAGAATGTGTCAACATTGTGTTTCACAGTCAATATCATATCGCCACTGTGGGAGCTGGGGCATGAAAATCTCATAAATTTGCTTTTCAATTGGCTGTTTATTCCTGTAGAGAAAAGTGATGATTGGATAGTAATTCAGTAATTACAGACCTTGACTTGACCTGTTTCTCTTTCATCTGCGATGCCAGACAATGTAAATTGTCATTCCTATGGGGTATCTAAAATGTAAATTGATTGTCACACGTTTCTGTGTCTCTTAAAGGACAAAACAAAATATGTTATCTCCATATCCTTCAGCTCTAACAAATCATATTCAAGATTTAAATAAAATGAAGTCCATGTGATATGGTTGGGCTTCAACTACTTGTACAACATCTTGAGGAATTTGGCAAACTGTGCAAAGGATCTCAGCACCGACTGGTTTCAACATTGATGTTGCACCTCCTGATTAAATCAAACAGGTTCAAGTTCATTTTCTCTGGAGCTTTTAGTTGTATGTTACACAGTCACAACTCTATTGTTTCCATCTTTGTTTATCCATTGTTTTCTTACTCCACATTAGCGGTTGTCACTGATTGTTACAGTGAAAACACACAGATGGTAACTTTTGAGTCTTGTTTTTATGCAGGTGGCAGTATCTTTGAGAGTAAAGGACGAATGTGAATATAAGACACCGAACCCGGTGCAACGACATCAGGAGGTGCTCAACTCAATCAGGGATTTATTTCCCAACTACATGTCACACTGGGGCTTAGCGATAATTAAATTGTATTACTTATTGTCTCACAACGGAATCATGTTGAGATATTGAAATATGCAGTTACTTTGTCTTTGCTTATAGCAAACACATACTAACTCAAATTTCTCAGAAAATACAAATTAATTGCTGAAGGGAATATTCCAGTTTACTTAAATCTCGTATCAGTCTGTCTTTAACTGGAATATATATATATATATATATATATATATATATATATATATATATATATATATATATATATATATATATATATATATATATATTTCTATAATTGAAATTGAGTTGAAACTGTTTAATGCGTTTTCTTTCCCCAAAAGTTCTGAATCAAATGAGAAAATACTCAGTACTTTGTCAAGTATTTCATTCACACAAACTATAAAAAAAAAAGCAAAAAAAATACCATATGATTATTTCTGTTGGATTATTTATTGAATTCATATACATATGTGATAATGAGATATACATCATTACCCAGACATAAAATACCTATATCGGGATAGAACGTTTTGGTCATTTCACACAGCCCTACGTCACACCAGCCGTCAGAACCTCCTGTATCGTAAATAGGGCTAAAAAGCACTTAATGGGCTGACGTCCTCTTCAAACAGACTTGCAGAAACGAGCAAGCCAAGCAACCTGGAGGCTGCAAACATCCCATAATGAAACACTCTCCGCAGGTGCCAGTGATACAAAAGTATTCTCTTCACCCCCCCCCCCCCCCAAAAAAAAATTGGATCTTGTGAATATTGAATTGTTGAGACATCCAATATAATATAACACACACACGCGCACACACACACACACCCACACACACACACACAAACTGATGCACACTTATTCTGCAAAATGCCATTTCCTGAAAGGAGCCCCATACCTAAGGGGCCATTTTTAAATGAGGACTCCTTGAAGAGCCACTAGAGCCTGCCAACAGAGTATTAAATGCTGGTTGTGTGGTTTAGAAGGAGTTTGATACAAACCTGCTTTTTCACTCTCTGGAGGCCCGTGTGGTTCTGTATTGATTCATTGTGATGCACCTTGACGTCCTGGACACGGATAGTAGCAGAGGTCCTTATTTAGTACAGAATGAAGAAGAGATTGACTGCGGATTGACTCAACTACTCCACTGAACATTCACTACCTTTCAACACGGACAGGAGTCAGGATTAGTAGTCAGATGAGAGTTTTTACCCCCCCCCCACACACACACACAATCCAATATTACGTGAGCAAAGGGCAAGGGTGTAAAACTTCTCTCATTACCCATTCACCGGCTTGTCTTATCATGTATAACCAGACAAGCTGCTTGTTGACTCAACCTTGCTTCCTCAGAGGCAACATTTTGAAGATAAAATTATCATTTTGATGGAAATGATGTCTCGGTATGCTGCTGGTGCCACTCTGTCGTCTCTAGCTGATAAAAACAAACGTTAAAACAGTCAGACGCCATCCCCCCTGAGATCGAATTGGGATGCGGTGATAAGAAAACATGAAAAGTGTTTTATGTATGTGTTCAATCACTTATTTATTTATGAAAAACAGTAATTCCAAAGTACTGATAGAAAATTATGGATTTGACTTTTAAACTCCAATAACCTTGTTAAAGGTGGAGTCAGCGATTTTAATCCAAGACACATTTTGTAATCTCCTCAAACTCTCCTCGCTGTCTGTTCTATTGAATTGCACAAATCTGATTATTTGAGGGATGGGGTCCAACTTACTTCACGGATTATTTGGATGTCTTTTTATCATATGATTCAATAATAATATGTCATTTTCTTATTCACTATAGTTCTACTGAAACTATAACACTGCTCTACTCAAGTCTGTCTCTACTCACAGCATAGAACGAGGCAGCCAGGCTTGTTTACCTCATAGAGGAAATGGCAGTTAATAAAAACCACACACTAGTTGAAACACTAAAGAACATGCATTGCATCTAGATAAAAAAAAAAAAAACAGAGAGAGAGAGAGAGAAAAAGAGAGAGGGAACTCTCACTTTCTACAATATGGGACCTTAAACTGATGGATGATTCCTTTTGAATTGGAATTTTTTTGGATCAAATAATTATTTGGAAGTGTTTCTAGATACCCAGCCTCAGTGTGCTTTGGAAAACAATCTGGTGTTCATACACAGTCCTGTCTCTGAAAATAGGACACAAACAAAGTGGCTCGGATCGAGCCACACAACACTAACAGGTTCATGCTCGTGTCCATGTGTGCTACAATAAGTACAATTTGCTTTGGTCTCCCATCATGTGTGTGTGTCCTGCAGTTACCAGAACATTTGTGCACTTATTCGTGCACTGTTCTTTGCCGTTGTTTTTCTTTTCTTTATAAAAGCTTGTTAATCAAAGTTCAGCAATGACCGTAGACTATAATAGTACGTATTTGTTTGACGGCCACATTTGAGATTGTGCTGACGTTTCAAAAAATCGTGGAAAACTAATTGCCGCTCATTTCCTCTAATAATGGGCACTCAGGATGTTATTGATTAGACTCAAAAGAGAAACGGTACATTGATTTTCTTATCTGCTGATGGTGAGTGCCAACATTGTTATTTTTTTGTGTATCGCCACCAACGTGAACACTTCATCCCTTACTGATTTTCTTTTCTTCTTCTTTTCTTCCTCTATCTTTCCTATTATTCCACTCTAAATGTCTCATCTGTCACCGAGTCACTGGACTGAGATGGAACAAGCTCATATCTCAGAAAGTCTCTCTCATACCCTCTAGGTTTCCCTCCGACTTGTCTTATCGTGCTGCTCTGGTTACTTCTGCTCTTTATGTGGCCTGTGTGCACATATACTTTGAACGTGGCTGCGGAATTGTGTGTGTGTCATACAACATGTGTGTGTACCGGGTATTTCTCTGTGGGAGTGAGTGCCTGTGTTTGTGCGTGATGCTGGATGTGTCTCTGTGCCCAGATGCACGCAGACACACTTGCATGTGTGCATCAGTAGCCGTGTGTGTAAACTGGCATCGGCCTCCTTTCTGGAATCTCCCTGAGAGTATCTTCCCCCGAGGTGTCGCGGTAACATGATAAATGGGCTCAGCACCACTGAGACAACCACAATAACCCACAGCAATATATTTCCATAACTCCTCACTTCTTTGGAGAAATATATGCCATTTTTTGATAACATGGGGGCACCATTATAATACATTAAGGGATGGACCTTTGGCTGCAAAGGCTTACAGAGATAATTGACTAAGTTTGGAACTGGCTTTTGATGTATAAAAATGCAGCTGCTATAGGAGGAGTTATCAAAGAATGACATGTCATATTACATACCAGCTCTGTACTTAAAATCTCAATGTTTGCTTTAGAACTACTTTGCATTCATAAACTACAGTATGTGTGCTGTGTGCTGATCACCTAACGTGACTGCTAAACCACTCACCTGACTGCTCGTTGTAATGGAATTGACACATTTAAAGTCTGTCAATGATTTTTTATTCATATTTTTTTATATTGTTTTTGTCCTTTTTGCAACAGTAAATTATGTGATCCTTTAGGGTAATGTGACAGGTCCTAGAGGAAGGGGGGATGAAGAGGCGAACCGCCAACGCCACCGGGGGACTTACACCCCAAGAAATATAAGTTTTAGAAGCCCTAAGATATAGTTTTAGAATTTGATTCACTACCGAAAGAGACGTGTTTCGTAAAATGAACCAGAAGTTTATTAAAGGAATAAAGGAAAATAATCAAAAACAAACACAAAAATCCAACACATGCAGAACAAAGTTATCACGGCCAAACCATGCAAAACAGAAGCAAAAGCGGGAAAAATAGGGAAAGAAAAACAGACAAAGTGGGCGCAGCAAAACTGCAGCAGGTGACCCATGAGCCACCACAGGGCCAAGACACGGGCCATGACAACAGGTGTCTTTGATATATTGGCGCTAATTGGGGGAGGAGCCAGTCCGAGGGCTGCGTTCAAAACCCCTCACTCCTGCGCTGGGGAGCATTCTCCACCACACTAACATTCAAACTGAAAACATTGTCTCTGTCAGATCACATTGGGCTGCTGTCAGGATGTTGGTAATGTGAAACGTTTACTCTCAGCCTCCTTGAATGTCATTTGCATGTTATCTATAGTGCACTCCCTTTCTTTGTCCCTGCCGCTGTTCATCTCGGTCTGTTTACACAATACTGAGGTGGTCATTTACCAGGCAAGCTTCGGCACACAGCAAGGTTTTCAACAGAGGTTACACACTGCTCCCGAGAAAAGAAAAATGAAACACCTCAAATCGATCGGTTAATTCATCCCCTGGTGTAACCGTAAACAGACTTCTTTGAAAAAAAAAAAAAACCGGAGTCCCTTGCAAGCGTTGATTACTTCATAATTCTTTATCTTGGCTGCGTTAGCGAAGCAGCAGTAGCTGTAATCAATTGGCAGGTTGATGAATATGTATAATGAGGGCACAGAGGAAGATGGCTAGCTGATGCAACCTCATTACCTCACAGCTTATGTTGATCTGCCAAGGTGGGCCTGCCAAGTTTCCTTTTTTTTTCATGCTTTTATCCTGGGAAGGTCGCATAATCTGACTTTTTCACACTCTTCATCTGTACTTGAATTAAACTCAATAAGTTGTGCACGTTCATATCTTGGAGCTGTGCGGTGTAGACACACCTTTTTTTTTTAGCCACTGAATGGGTCTATTGTGCCTAATTGTGCTTTGACAGATGGGGTTAATTTTTACTTTCACATTTTTAAAGATGACACGTCTTACCACTCCACCGACAATTCAAAATGTCCAAAAACACATTATGTATTTCTGTTCAATTTAGAGAACAAGACATCAGCATGCATTCAACCTTTTCTTACTACATTTAAAACACATCTTAAATACATGATATGTAAATATCCAGGTGAGGAAAATGTATTCACATAACTGTGATTACATTAAAATGCAAATTACCCATGTTCAGGTCAGTTGTTAATATACACCATCAGAATACTCGTCTTGCACATAGCAATCAATGCTGGGAGCAGTTAATGTTGATAAGAGTTGTTTTTTTGCTTTCACTTGAATAAAATCAATAGAAAATAGATGGCATATTAGATCCTGCTCCACTTCATCCATAACTGCCATGGAGAACATTTATTCAAGTGCAATAACTGTCCGCCCCTATACTCATATTGAACATGATGATTAATCTGCTTCAAATTTCCCTTAAAATGCCTCAATCAATAAAGTATTGACGGTTTGAGAAGTTACAATATTGCTCAAGCACTTATAGGATGAACACATTAGCTGAAACAGACTTTTTTTTACATTTACTGTCTGCGAGATTCAGGTTTAGTGCGGTAGTCTTGTCACAGCCACGTATATCACGTCGAGTTGTGTTTCTCTTTGAGCAGAGGAAAAAACAATATGGCTACATTAAATAAATGGCAGACAATAGATAATGATTAAGAGCGGCAATCAAACTTCAAAGACACTGCAAGAAGTGTGCAAATAAAGTGCAGAATTACAAGATACACAGTATAACTGCTTTGCCTTTCATGGTGCTAATTGTGTTCTATCTTCCTCTTAAAGAAAATAAAAACTTTTTCAAAGCAAAAAGCTATGAAGAAGTTGCTCAGTAATTGTGATGAAAAACTAGGCGAATAATAGAGATGATTGCTGACATAAATTTGTTTGTAAGAACTTCCCCAACACATCACAGGTTGCTAATCATTTCACTCCTTGGAGTAAGATTAGAAAACACCTCAGTAAAAGTGAAAAACAAGATTCCCAGCAAGGAAGCCGGCATTTGCCAAGAAAACCCAACCATCTCCTTGTGTATCCATCGCTGCCTAATGAAGACTGCGCTGGCGGGGCGTGGTTGGGCTCAGCTTCAGGGGGAGTGGAGAGGTTCAGGGAACGGTGCCGGGAAGAGGCTTCATTGGCCTCCGCTGAAATGGATTGCGTCTTTTCTCCATATGAACTTCCGTATGAAGGAGCGGATGAGGAGAGCAGGACCAGTGCGGCAGAGAGAGACCACAACCGTCCGGACGGACGAACAAGACACGGCACCGAGGGCGCAGGGCCGGCGTGGTCGAGTGTGCTGGTATCACAGTGGTAGCAGGAGAGTGTTACAAAGGCCATAAAGTAATGTGTTAACTGCAGTAAATAGTTGATGTACTTATTTCAGTATCTCCATCTTACGCTACATTTTTAGTTTCGACTCTGTGTCACTGTGATTAGGGAAACCCAAACGCTAACTGATCTATGTCTTGGTCAGTTCAAAGTGATTAGAGTCATCCTCTTTCTTCCTACACGGGTTGACCTGAACTGGAAACAGAACGGCCCCCTCGTGACTTCCTCTCACTTGAGAAGCAGCTGCTCTAATGATATATCAGTCTTAGAACCATGAATACATGGACTGTAAAATTGAGAGAGATTGCCGTCACATTTATTTCCCCCGGTTTCTTCTTTAGGCTTCAAGCGTCTGTGTCCGCCTGTAGTTAATTGCGGTTCTAAGCCGACGCGATGCCCTCCCTGTCTATTACGTTGCGCCTGGCTATGTCTGAATTGTCTGTGTTGATGTGAGTCACTCTAGGAGAGAAATTCAATTACCTTCCCTCTCTACCCAGTCATGGCCCTGCCCAGCCAGGCTGAAGTATGACTGATATCTGAAGAAGAGGAGGCAGAGAGAAAGAGGGAATAAATTGAATGTGTGTGTATTTGAGAGAAAGAGAGACTGGTAAATAGACGGAGACAGTAAGATGGAGAGACCATTTGAAAGAGAGAGAGACACGGGGAGATGGATGGAGAGAAACAGGAGAAGCAAGATATATGGATGCATTCCCATGAAAACATAATCTGACATTCACCATCCAAGCAATTTGTCCTTGATGGAGGTCTGAACGATATGGGCGTCACATTTCGGAAACAGGATTTTTGGAGGCTGTTAGGTTTTATGAGACATCAAATAAAATTTTAAGCAATTGGATCTCCTCGTCATGCTCTGGGCTCAGGCTCATCTCATCTCACAGCATGTACATATTTGTATTCACTGAATTTTCACACAATTTTGTATACTAATTGTAATAGTTTTTTCAATATCAACACCAATCACTGGCAAACAGTAATTTATAACATTATGTCTAATAATGCTAGTCTAACCTACTGTTACCTTAGTCAGAAATGTTGCTTTGTAATCCACCACTTTATCTATCAGTGTTATTAGATCTCTGGGAATGTTTTTGTCATTAGAGTACTGAATAAGGCAAATGTTTGTTATGTATAATGTTTTATAAAAAATCTGCCTGTTAGTTGCATACTCCCCCATGTTTATACCATGAAACAGCAAGTAGACGTCAGAATATAGACATTATGAAGTAAAATAGTGTAAGTCTTCTGCAATGCTTTTGTTTTGAAATGTCCCGTCAATTCAAATGAGTCATGTTGTGACTTTAAGTTTTCTTTCTTCTAACATTGGTGCAAATAATACCATGGCAATACATCTAGTCACATGTTTCTGTATGAAAGTGCTTGACGTTGCCTTTGACAATCAGCTTCTGTATATAAGAGACAGAGACTATTTTTGCTTTGCATCACATCTCTTGATATAAAACTGATGGAAGCATCTGCGTCCAAGCTGGAATAAAGCTTCCAAACATCCTAAGAACATACTAAGTGTCTTTAGCTCAGTAATAATATTAATACAAATTCTATAATATTTGTATTATTACATCTCTACGTATACCGATACAGACAAACACCAAGTACCAATACGTAATTTTTGTATGTATTAAACGTATTAATGTATGTATCCATCATGTATTTATCATGTATTTATTTAGATATTACTACATAAGCACACACACACACACACACACACACACACACACACACACACACACACACACACACCTCTTCTTTCTTTTACTACCTCTATTGATCTGTATTATTGCTGCAATAACTGAATGTCCTCTCTTGGCATAAATAACGGTTTATCTTATCATATAAATTGGATACAGTTCCTCAAGTAAAGCTTAAATCATCAAAGTGATAATTGTGGTATTGATTGTTGTCGATGGGGCGAACATTTGTGTTTGAGAAGTGTACAGTATACATGTAACGACACATGATAGTTATCTCACATGAAACAGTCAGTAATGAAGAGAAAACGATGCTCCGGTGCTGCATGAAAAGGAAGTAACCCCATTGCTGAATTTTCCAATTCCATGTGAATATGACAAAAAGGTCTTGACCTCATTTTTTGAAGATGTTCAAGAGGAACACGAACATAATAAAGTAGAGGCCGAAGCACACCCGAAGAGAAAGATGATGAAAAGTACAACCCAGAGCACAGTGACTCATCTTCAGATAATATGGACACCCCGAAAGACCATCAGGGTGAGAGTGGGACATTTCTGTCAAAGAATGAAAAGATAACCTGATCCACTTCACAATGTGGCAGTCAGGGCCAAATTACAGCACGTAGTGAGATCAACAGGACTGTGGGGCCAATTAGATTGACAGTTTCCCATAGTCAGGACATTGTCTCAGTGTTTCATCTTTTCAGTACAGCAGTGCAGGGGTTGGTCCACTCAAGTTATGAGAGCAGACTGCTAATAGGCTTCCACTTGACCAGCGTTTTGAACAAAGACTCCCCATTGTGTTGAGTGAGAGCAGCACTCTATGTCAGCCTCCAGACCAATGATCCTCATCATAATCTCCATGGCCTAGACTAGAGACTAGGCCAGTCCCAAAGTCTTTGATCCTCCAACCTTCCACAGTCAGCAGCGAGCCAACTAAAACATCTAAATTCAGCTCTTTTATCCCTGGCGTGGGATGATTCTCTGACGTTGACAACATTCCTCAACAAAAAACATGTTAGTTTATAAAACAGCCATTGTGCTAGCCAAATACTAAATATCACATATTTTCTTCAACTGTCCCCATCAGTCCCTCATACGGGAAAAGGGCAAGTGGCCAATAGACCACTCACACAAGCAGAAAAGGCTAAATGACCCAACAGAGACAAAATAATACCACAAACAACAAACACTATACCAAGGATCTGTTGAATCAACCACCTCTTAGACATAAGGATCTTTGTTCGGCACTCAACTCTCTGCAGTCATTTGATGTACACAACTACAGCAAAAGTTTTTGCAAAATAGCTTTATTATTAAAGCATTGATGGGTAGCAACAATGAGGATGGAAAAACTATGATTGTGATGCGCTTCAAAGGCTAAACCAAGTGGTTGTTCTAAAAGTGCTCATTCCTTTTTTAATGGGACACACGTGAGCTTGTGTGGAGATTTGTAATTGAGCCATCGCACAATGTCTCAATCAAGTTTACAGGCTCGGATCAGCAAAGGTTGCTAACCCATCCTGAGCTCAAAAAGACAAAGAAAACTTCCTTTAAAATGTGAGCACATGAGTAAATTGGGAAGAAATCTCAGGAAAATAAAGATAGCCCTTTTATGGGGGTGCAGTAAAATCATAGAGGGGCCAATATTGATATACAGAGAAATCAGAAAGTATAAGGACAGTAATATGTTTGGCATGATTTAGTCTCTACCCCAAACACCCACATTATATTTAAAGTCAAAAAGTGTCTATGAGCGTAAAAGTGCTGACTTTCAACTCTGGGAATGTTCACGTCAACATTGCTGACAAGAATAGACTCATAGTCACTTTCAGTCATAGTCCACCGAATGTGGGACAATGCTACACCCCATTTCAAACAAAGCAACCAATAGCTGTTCTTAACAGTATAATAGCAGTATAACCTTGATTTTAAGATCTGAAATGTGGGAACGAAGACCAATGGCAGTATTGAGTGTGTTAGCGCGTATCAATTATTGGAAGCCTGGTGTCGCCTAACGTCGGGGTCACCAAATTGTTAGCGTGAAAAACTATTGGAAGCCGGGTGTAGCCTCCAGAAGAATTCAGTTCGACAACTTCTCTTGTTCTCGTAATTTATTTCCTCGATCACAGGTAAAGTACCAAGCTCTGCAGTTGCAAAAGCAGGGAGTCGTCCAGTCAACGCAGGTTGACCGTCTAACAACACCCCGAACAGCCGGAAGTTCGGCTCTTTAATACATGGTTTTCCACCATCAACATATCATAAGTCAAAGCAGGGAGTCGTCCAGTCAACGCAGGTTGACCGTCGAAAACAACGCCCAGAACAGCCGGAAGTTCGGCTCTTTAAACACAGGGTTTTCTGTCACCAACATATCATAAGCAAAGTAACATTTAATTGGCTCTAACCTGTCAAGAGGAGGAGAATCCTGTGTTCTCATCTCTTCTCACAGAAAGGCACGTGCAACATCCAGTCTGCTTCTCTAGTGTCAACATACTGATAAACAGGTGTGTGTGTGTTGAGGAGTTCAGGCAAGTGACTAAAGTTCCCTTGAGAACCAGACATTTCTAGACACAAGTACAGCTGCATAGCTGTGTTGTACTGACCTCGCTAACCTAACCTGAACTTCACTAGACATGAATATGAAAAGCATCTACAGAAATTTTGGATTTATATTATCAAGTGAGTGGCGATGAGTTAATGAAGGAGAGATCCTCTGTTGAACCCTTGAGGTGGAATAAAAAGACTCAGGGTCAATGGCCTCTCTGTAGGAAACACCTGTGAAACATTGCCAGCCCATTGAAAGAAAGCACAATTGCACAATTTCCTCAATCTGGTGAGTCTCTAATCTTTACATCAAGAGCTCATATTGTGGTCAACTTGACACACACACACACGTCGGTGATAAGGCTCAGATAAGGTCGTATTGATAAAGAGGGAAGTCATTACTGGACAAATACACAACAGTTACATTTCCTGTGGCTGCCAAAGGGATGTCGTTTTATTTTTTCCTCATATTTTATAGCTCTTTAGCGGTGAATTTTGATAATCAAAATGGCAGACTGCCAGCTTTTCAATAGCTTGTCTTGGAGCAGACCACCTCTTGCCTTGGTGTTTTTATTCGTAAGCATTTCCACTAAGTGCCTTTTGCTGTATGACAAGGCTAAGCTGAGGCCCATTTTCCCCCGGCGGGTAGGGGAGTTACTGGAATCAAAGCTAGATCACAGTTGTCACAATGCCATTCCACTGTGTATTAGCATTGCAATGCCACCAGCTCCAACAATCACCTCTCTGCCGATAATAGTGTACAGAAGAAGGCTCAGAGTCAACACAATGGAGTGATCCATTTATTCAAGAGGAACAATGGGAAACGTGGCTCAGGTAGATTTTATTTTCTCCTCAAATTCGTAGAAAATGATCCGTTTCATTCAAGGGATTCATGCATTGTGTGAAAACGTGTGAGGTGTCTGGTGGGATCATTCCACATTTTACCCCATTCAAAGCAACATAAAGTGATATATGCGTTACAGCCGAAGCCTTTTCACTCAATAGTCGAAGAGCATGTGTTCTACTCGTAATACATTTCATTATCAAGGAAAACACATCAGGGATATGAGTTTTTATTATTACAAGCAATCTGAGCACATCTGATTGTTGTTGCCAATATGACTAAGAATTCAATCATTTCTGATACGTCCAATGTCTGGTATAATAAAAGAGCGAAGAGCAGAGACATATTGCATTGAATACAACCTCCCACTCTAGATGTGGATGTTATAACCTGCGCTTCAGCAATAGTTGGTTCTATCAGAAACTAAACAATCTGCTGTGGATTCAGTCCCACCGATAAATTGTCACTATTATGAAACTAAAACTGAGCATTTGTCTCCTGGGTTATGCGTTGCAACCTCAGAGAATATGTCTCGCTGGATAATGTCTGGTTCTGTCTATATTGATTGGTCCTGATGCCCTTGAGGGAGTCAGGCTGTTTAGTGGTGTGACGGGCACAGTGAGTCATAAACACAGTGACAGGATGTCAATGAGCCATAAACACTTCTATAAAAACTATCTCTTCTTAGTGCTGCTGAATTTTGTTTCCTATCCCATAAACAAGGAGGAGATTTGGCTCAAATAATAACTTGTCTCCCAAATAAAACAGGATAATAAATGAAAAAATAATTAACAAACTTTATTGATGTTTTATTCACAACAAAACTATACAGAACAAAATATGCAGACACCAACATTTCACTTCAAATGAAAACAAATAAGAATTTAAGTAAATTAAGCGGTAGCCCACACAATACAGGACCATATAACCGCAGACGTTATAAAACGCACAAAGTTAATGGTAACAGGAAGTGGATGCAACACACACGTCTAAACTGAGTTAGCTTGTTAATATTAAAAGGAGACGGGAAGAAAACGTCTTGATACAAAGGTAGAGTCAGTTCCACCAAAAAGTGTATTTTTGGCTGTAAATCTATAAGATTAAAGGAGCTAATTTGTGTGTATAAGAACAATGACAGATTAACACAAACTGCTGCTATTAACTTAATGAAATCAACCCATGCCTAATTGTTTTTCAAAACTGAACATAATAACCTTCATAAGTATCTTATAAACAGAATTTTTGTAATAAAAAGAATATATGTATCCAATGGATACCTATAGTGATGGGATACTATGGAGTCTATCCATAGTTCACTATATGTTTTGTAACACAAAACATCATAAGATAATTGTCTTAGACTAGGTTCAGGCAATGATTATGAAAAACCCCACATATTCACGAGTGTATTTTGGGGGATTTTGACCGCAGTTTTCTGCCACTTAGCAATCCCTGATTCCCCGTGTTCTGCAGAACATGTCAACGCCAATTTCAGGGCTTGCTGACATGTGATCTTTGCTGCTTCTTTCCAAAACACCCGCCTGCCTATAGTGCCATCAGTGAGGTCTAATTCGGGCTACATTCACACCAAATAGGATTTGTTTCTCAAATCAAATCTTGAACCCACTGCCCGCACTGTTTGTTGCAAGTGATCAGATCTGATTCATGTCTTGCTTTAGAGACAACGTGGGCGGCTTTCTAACGTAACTGTAGGGTCAGGAAAATCTGGAATAGGAAGGGGCGACAGATGGTGGAGCAGATGATGTCGGGTCTGGGTCGGTCTCGGGACGGGTGTAACCGGCACGCGGCATTTGTTGTTGACAAAAAACGATCATTTTGAATTAGCGTGAGTGTGTTTTGAGGTTGTGTTGTAGCTCAAGGAGGAGTACAGGGCGTGGTTTTGTACATACACATTTGTCCTATTACGCTACACATTTAACGTACACCTATTCGGGGGCCACTGTGGTCAGTGGTGAGCAGGGTCGTCCTTCAATCGGTGGATTGGTGGTTTGATCCCCTGCTCCGCTAGTCCATGTTTACGTGTCCTTGGGAAACACGCTTAACCCTAAATTGCTCCCATAGAGCTGCTTGCGGTGTGAGAACGTTGTATGAATGTGAGTTACTCCTGATGGGCAGGTGGCACCTTGTATGGTTGTCACTTCCATGAATGGGTGTAAATGGCTGAATGATGACCTGTAGTTTTCACACTACAGGTCATCATTCACCATTCCAGCGCTTTCATCATTCATGCGCTTTAAGTGGTTGGACGATTCATTGATACACTCGGTTGCGATAGACTGGCAAGGTGCACGTAATCATTCACGCGGGATCGAATCACCTATTTGTAATCAGTGGACGACCCGCTCTATCTCACGTTGGGTTCACTGGACCGCAGGTACCATAGCAACATTTAAAATAATGGTGTTAGAAAAATTCACCTCGACACCTCGGAATGAAATCATTAAAACAGGAACATGTATCTTTCGAAGAAAGAGCCGAGACAGAGACACAAGGTGTTACTTTACTAATTGCATGTCCTGCTCAACGATCTCTCAAAGGACCACCTCTTAAATACTCATCATGACCCAGTAACAGAAACCCTCTTGACGTCTTCGGCCTAATCGTGAACCCTTTCCCTCGTCATCCCATAGAGTGGTTTGTAAGAAATGGTCATATGATAACAAAGGATCTGCACGTTCTTTCAGACAGAAACCTACAGATACCCCAGTCTCATTGCCATCAGGACACATGCTGAGTTTGTGTGTAAGATTAAACAGAGACAGTTCAATGAGAAGTCTGAATATAACAGTGAAACAGTAACTGATCAAGCGTAAATAAGTTTTCCTTTCAAGAAATGGTAATGGTGTAGTTTTCTCCCTTCGACTGAGATGTGTTGTTGATGATGTAAAATAAACCTGTAACATTGTTTTTACATTTTTACATTTTACATTTTTCTGAAATGTGAGAAATTCAGAGCAAAAAAAAAAAAATCAAACAAAAGCTTGGTGGCTTTAGTACTGTAGCATTGTAAAATGACATGCACAAAGAAGAATTAAAGATGTTAACAAGGACAACAATCTGAAAGAGACAACACACACACACCACATGAACAAGACAAACCGAACAAACAGTGTGTCTTCATTTGTAATCACTGTGGAGTCAGAAGTGGTGCCAAGCTTCCTGCCGAGGGAACTCCCATAAGGAGCAGGTCTTGGCAGACATTTCACTGGCAGAAGGTGTCCCAGACCTCTGTCTTCGTCTCTCTCACCACCGTCTCACTGTCTCGACCTCTCCAAAAGTCAGTTAGCTGTTTTTCACTAAGAAGACTGAATAAAAAATAAAGAAAGGTCTGTCCAATCTCGAATGCAATAAAAAAAATGTTGTGTATTAATAAAGTGTATGGTTAAGTAATTCCTGTAAGTCTTGGTGCCATTTTAAGAGTTCAATCAATATTTAATGAGTATTGATATAATATCCTGAGTAGCTATTATTTTAAAATGAAATATTCAAATTGTTTAATGCCTCATCAAAGTTGATAATTATGTTTTGAGAACATGTAAACAAAGCAGGAGTATTATTGTATTGCAGTTTAGCTTCAGTTAAAGTCAATTATAGTTACCCCTGATGTTTTAAGAAGAAACAATGTCAAATTAAACTGAGGTGTTGTTCTAATAGAACTCTATCTATATCTTTACCATAGAAAAACAAACAGGAACAAGTTGTATTGTTTGTGCAGTAGTTTCAAACTAAAAGTTTCACTTTCATCAGAGAAAAGGTTTTAATTATTACCTGATGTGTTTGGCAAATGTGACAATATTAAGTAAAGCCTTTGGCTGAGCTTACTGAAACATCTCAAATGCAATAAATGAGCATGACTGAACAGCTAATAATAGCTGGCCCCCTGACAGTGTAGCATCAAGCTCATATGCAGGTCATAAACAGGGCTTTTTATAATGGCACTTGTTCAGTAAACCAACCAAATAATGATGCTAGTTAGCATGTGATGTGCTAAATCTGATAAGCTAGTTTAGTTTACTTTTGAATAATTCATCCCTTACGGTTTTGTTAGTGTGTTTGTTGTTTGAGAAATGCAATCAAAAAGATGCACAACCCTTCAGCATTTAAATAAATCCTAAGCGATGTTGCTATGCTGGGATTGGACAATAACCACTCGGGGGAGGGGTTTAGAAAGGAAAAGGCAAAAAGGGGCTTCTGAGAGGGATAAAACAAAAATGATGGCTGTGCCTGATTCTTCGAAATGAGCTACCATTTCACCACGCCGACTGCCTTTGAACGGTGCTTGAGCGACATTAAAATGGACACTAACAGAGACACAAAACAGAACAAAGCAGAGAAACACAATGAGGTGGGACTCCAGCCAGAGCACCTGTGTCCACGGCTGAGTGTAATCACTGCATGTGACGCTGAATAAAAAAGAAGACAAACAAGCTAACAGTCTGTAATTGTAATGATGCCAGGACATATTGAAAGGCCGACCCAACTTGTTCTCATATGAACGCTGTCTCAACATTCAGCTGTCAATCTAATAGCATTTTAACATCCAGAAGCCATGTCTTTGTAATTCTCAAAAGGATGCACAGATAGGTTTATTAACTCATTCTATGTCTGCGAGAAATAAAAGAAAGGTTAACAAACAAGTGAAAATAGCCGGTAGCTTGTAATGCATAATATTGGTATTCAACACCTCCTATTTATTCACTCAATGTGGCTGTGAGGGTTTTACACGTTCCCACTAAATCAGACTGTAGAGGTGACTTTCTGAAATTTAAAAAATATAACACACTTCTGTACTACTGTATTATTATCATATATTTGAGGCAGCATTAAAATATATTGTTTGCATAACAATAAGGGGATTTACAGTAGAAACAAAGAACTTATATAATACATTTCTACTGAAATGATGAACAAGCAAACAAACAGATTAAATGCATTTCCCTAAAAATGCCTTGAAGCTGCATTAGTTTAAAGCTATTGTATCACTCGAAATTAAACCCAATACACCCAGATAAGTTATTTATAAACAATAAATAATGACAACACGGAGGAATATTCATGGATGGAAGAATATATATCGGAAGAGTTGAAAGATGGATATGAATAGATAAAATAACTGTGTGTGTGTGTGTGTGTGTGTGTGTGTGTGTGTGTGTGTGTGTGTGTGTGTGTGTGTGTGTGTGAAACCATTCCTCTTTAATGGATCCCTGTAATGCTCTAGTCACAGTCATTAGGGACTCCGACAGGCACCATATTTAGAGGAAATCTTTGAGTAAGTAAAGGAACCGTTTGCCACTTTGTGAGAAAAGTGTTTGGAAGTAATATTATTCTGTAATAGTGAAGTCTAATGGCTGACCACCACACTCTCATTAGAAAGTCTGTCTGTGGTGTGTGTGTGTGTGTGCGTGTGTGTGTCGGTTAATCGTATAATTAAATTGACTATGATTCATCACAGACAAGTAATGGGTATACAAACCTTTTCTTCCAACTTCTTATTCTCCATCTCTGTCCTTTTGTGTTTTTAATTCAGCTGAGCTTAGCTTTTGTCTCTATTTGATTTACGCACTGACTGTCTTTCTCTAAAGCTTTCTGTTGCTCAGTGCAGAACTGTTATTTCTCATTCTTCGTCCATCCGTTTGCATTTTAATCGAAGACTCCTTGTTTCCCTCAGCCCGCTTTCATGCTGTATGTCACTTTGCATCTCTCTCTCTCTCTCTCTCTCTCTCTCTCTTTCTCTCTCTCTCTCTCTCTCTCCACTCTTGTTCCTCCTTCTATCCTCCCTCCATTGTTATCCGAACACTTTCATTTCCCTCCTCTGCCTACGTTCATTCAATTTGTCTTTCTCTTCCGTGCTGTCAGCATTTTCACTTTTCCCCATTGCCCCAACTCCCATTGCCCCAACTCCCATTGCCCTTTCTCCTTTCTCAGCCCCTTCCTCATAATGATTATCTCACAGCAACGCCCCACTTCCTTATTTGCCAAGCGTGGTGTGTTCACACTGTTAGCATATGGTGACTATCTTCACAATACAGAAGTCATCAGAATTTGTAGCGTCCCTCCAGTCCTATAAGATTCAAGCAGATGGTTTCTTATTATGAACTGCTGATGAAGGTGTTCTTTCTCGGGCTACAAGTGTGTTAGACAGTTTCATGTTGTTTCCAAGTAGATGAGTTGGTGCAAAAGTATATATTTGTAACTAAGGCTTTCAGATGTGTTTCCTCAGGTGTTACTGGGGCATGTATCTTCACAACTAGATCTCCAAAATGGCATTTTATATTCTGCTAATTTGCTTTACCGAAACACATTTGAGAGTAAACATATTGGCTTCCTTTATCTTGTTTGCGCAGCACGACTTACAAATTACTTTGTTCTCGTACTCTTGCTCTTCTTTTTAATCTGGTTTAAAACCAAAGGCCCTCCAAATAGATGCGTTTGACTTATGTTTGCTAGCGAGAGCGACCGTCTTTCTTGCACGAGTTAGGGTGACCTAAGGCTGCACGGAATACTTCGAAGCTCAATTCATAAAGTTTTTTCTTTCAAACAATTCTAATGAACAACTTACAGAAATGTTAAATGCAATAGTCCAGAGACTTTCACCTTCTCCCCCCCTGAAGAATGTATTGAAAACAAGATATATGTAATCTTTTTTTTTTTAAAAACACATATTTATATTTAACAAAATAGCATCAAATGATATTTGTTGGCATTTAGCCTTTAAAACACTTCAATTTTAGTTATTGTCGCACGTATACGAATGCTGGAAAAGTATTGCCATACCTTGCTGTTAAAACATGGTACAATACTATTAGTACTAATACTTTCAGTTGGTGTGCATCAGTGGGAGTGTGTGTGCAGCGGGAGGAGAGGCGCTCTGCTTCTTCATGCTGAAGGCGTCGTGGGCGTGTTCTCCTCTTGTAGGCGCAGTGCAAACACTCAGCCCAGTAATTACACACAGCATCAGACGTATGCTAGTACGTATGTTGCTACTTTTATTGATACGACAATGCGGTGAAGCATAAAAAAAAGCAATAGAAAGATAAAAAGAGAGAGACTGATAATAACCTGAATTAAAATTGTATAATTGAATTGAGTTTTATTATCGTGGCCGACCAATATGCTGTGAAATAATAATCTCGTCATACTGGAAAAGCCTGAATATTATTGAAGAATGATTTATTATTTATATAATAAGCTTTAGAAATAAAACAATAATTGTCAGGAGCCAAGAAAACCTCGATAGTCCTCCATCGTTTCACATTGTACAGTTCATTCTTTGGCTGATGAAGCTTTTTAAACAAAAATCACAAAACCGTTAGGATTTCAGATCCATAAGTTTTTACAAGATCCTTGTCAGTGTGCTCCCCCAGATATTTCAGTGTCATCTTGGTAGATTTGTCTGAGCAGATGGTCACTTCTCCTTATAATAAACAACTTTTGAAACCACAGTAATCTGACTCAACAGAGAAAATGCTGTCAGATTAACAACTAACTCCATTCAAGTGGAATACCAACACAGGTGGGTTGTGATGCCCTGACCATGAGAGGTCCTGTGTTACATGAAAGATCCGTCTCAAGTCTCACTGCAGTACATTGGCAACAGTAATTACATCATTACACTCCACGTAACTTCTTAATTTTTGAAAACACATGGCATACGTTTTTTTTCTAATAAAGAAATTAAAGTTACCAATGTAGAGTTTTTTGAGAGGTTTAGTGGCCAAGAACAACACCCAAATTTACTGTGACTACAATGACTGGCTGGTTGGCCAGCTGACAAATCTGTTGCCATGGCTGTTATGAGAACCCTGGGCAGAGGCGATTGGGTCGCAGCATCCGTGGCGACTGTGGCCGAGAGTTACACTGAGGTGCCAGATGGGGCAGCAGTGGGGGGGGTGTGGCTGCGTGTGTGTGTGTGTGGAGGAGGGGTGGGGCGGGAAGCGGAGGGGGGGGGGGGTGAATGAGTCGCCATCCTCAGCACTTTATCACAGGCTGGTTTTGAAAATTATGACCAACAATAGAACTTTTTTAAGCCAATTTAACACTTTAGCAATATGTGCACATAATAAGGTATACAATGTCAGAACCTAGTAAGACGTCCAGTAAGACGGCCCAGCAGTGAATAGCACGTTGGTGGCTTAAAATGGTCCATTTGTGCTGGTATAGTGTCATCAAGAAGCCGACACCTCATGTGCTGTTTTAATCTTGTGAGCAATGTGAGAGATGAATCTATTTCACTCAGCACCTTGGAGGGAATGCCAGATAGTTTAAAATGAGTGTGAAGTTTCTATATCTGTCCATTATTCTTAGAATTGCATAGTTATGGGGATATGTGTGGCATATAACAAACAACATCTTGCTAATGGGAGAGTTGCAAGTTGGAGTGAATAACTGATCTTCTCTGTTCCCAACTGGCTGTAAACGTGCCCTTGAGCAGTTTATCCACTGCTCCTGTCGGGTTGTACATGGATGTACTGAGATGCATTGAAATTGTTGGAGAAGAGAAAACCAAATCTGAATGGGCAGCATTCTGTTTTAGATTGTGCTCTGAATTTGGCTCTGAATTCTACAACAATTACGATGGAAGCCATCGCTGGATTTTCCACCTGCAAACATGTCCAATTGTGTTTATTGGAACACAAAACCAGCTGGGTGCATTCAGCAACTGGGGATTGAACCCAGAGTATCTGCAGTGGCGGGCGTTATCCTCTGCACCGCCATGTGTGCCGCTTGGTTCTTTTAGGAGTTTGGTCCAATGCTGAAAAGACAAATTCAAATAAACATAATTGAAAGAAAGGAAGAAACGCCCGGGCACTTGATATTCTGTCCATTTTGTCATTGTACTGGGAACCATGAGCAGCAGGTTTTTTGTCACTATGGTAGCAAGCTACTTCCATTAGCGCCAAAGCTCAAGGCCCCATTTATTTTGTAAGTTGTATACTAACAAATCTGAAGAAACACTTGATCTTTGGCGGTGCCTTTGAGTTTCTTTAAATGTCATAGACAACTAGTTTTCAGAGTTTTTATTCTCTCACAACCTACACCTGAGTGGGCTTTCAGGCAGATAATTGAACAATCCCTCAAAAACAAAGAGTGAGCAATTCTGCAGTAATTACCCTCTGCATACATTATGCTCATGAAGTATGAGAAAGCTTTTGTAACATAGAAAGCAGTGTGTGCATGTGAGTGTGTGTCAGCATGTGAGACTGGTGCTGTGAGTCCTCAGTAGGCCTGTCAGTCCCATTCATCTTTACCTGAATGATGCCACCAACGACGCCATCTGTCACCAGAAACACAGACCAGGAGTTGGAAAATGGAGAGAGAGAGAGAGAGAGAGAGAGAGAGAGTATATATACAAAACATAGGCTAACAACAAAAGGAAATCAGAAAAATAGAAATGGATGGAATTATTATTATGGGTGGGATTATATTTAATAATACGGACATATTAACTGAAAGATGAAAGTGACAAGAGAAGAAATACAAACAGACAAGGCCACAGTCAACTCATAGAGTGAGGAATATTAAATTCAACAGCAGTATAATCCATAGGTATGTTGTTTATTGACTGATGCCCACAAAGTGTCTTTGAAGCTGAGGTAGAAAGACAGATTTGAAAGGATTTAATTTCAGATACCAAATCATCTGTGAGACAAGATCTCTGGATCTCTGCATATGTGAGGAAAAATACTTTTGAAAATTGCTCTGTGTTGCTGACTTCCTTCTCTGTCTTCACAGGAGTGAAGAACAGACGCAGGGCAGCCTCGAAATTGTATTCATGTAGGATTTCATCAAATAATGTAAGGTATTATTGATTCATACGCATATCTTTTAAGTTAAAGAAAGACAATGCATGAGCCACAACTGTGGGCAGCAAAGCAGGATGAAACCTAAAAGTAATGACAAAGTAAAATATGCCATTGCTTAGTAAAATCGCAGCCCAATGTTGCCTCAAAGTATCTCCATGTACGTTCACAGGGTAATGTGACCGCACTGGTGATCCTGAGTGAGTCCTTTAGTTCTTAGGAGCTTTGCACACATAGGCCCAGATTTTCTGTACCATCTAAATCCCGCCTGGGCTCCACGTCTGTAGATCTTAAGACAGAATCTCAAGGATCTGGCTGTGAAGCTCAAAAGCCGAGCTTACTGAAGTGAATCAGCACCATCTGGGTAATGTGGGTTGCATTATTTCCATGAGACGCAATGTTTCACTTTTCGGTCGATGCAGTGATGACAATTGTGTTTGACTGTGTCAAGTGTTTTACTGTAAATGAGTGAGATATACCACACATGCGCTCATATGTATGATGTATGTACACAAACTGCCTGGCCAACCTTCTGGTGAGCCCAAAAACAGTTCAGCAAACCAGTTTTGCCCATTTTCTATGCTCACACCCTTTCTCAAACACGAACATTCCTTAAGATGCAATCCGCTCGCAGATGTTACCACCTTTGTGGAAGTAGAGGTCATGGTTATTACTCAGTCTTTTTGCAAGCATAGGAGGGTGAAATTGATTTGGCAGGGTTAATGACAGGAGGCACCCAGAGGTAATTTAACATTAACAGCTCTTTCCCTATTTCTCGGCAACAATGACAATATTCAACACGAAGGAGGAAAAGGATACTACTGATACGACTATTACCTAATCATTAGGAAACCTAATCAATACACATGTTCCATACATCGTCAAGTCTGATACACAACCATGGAAATGCATTTTAAATCATAGTCAAGTCTTTTTTGTTGATTCCCGACCAAATTTTAAAGTGATAAGAAAAAATAGAAATGCAACCAGGACATGGGTCAGTGTGTGGAACAGGAAATGATCTTCCTCAAAGTCAGAAGGCAACAGTGTTACAGCGATAGAGACTAAAGAACAAAATATCAATTTGAGTGGAGTCCTGTCAATCACTGACCTACAGACCGATGAAGAACATTACAAAGCCATAAAAATGAAAAGGTTTTTTTTTAAATGGAATAATTAAATGAGCAATTGTGTCAATCAATCCTGAGGCTCCATCTCTGAGCTGTTAAATGGTGCCATTTTCTTCAGCAATAATAAATGATGTGGACTTCTCTGGTGCACTTATTTTTCTTTGGCGTGTCCTTTTCGATTCTTCATCTCTCAGAAACGAGTTCTAACACAAAGTAAAACGTCCAAGGTTTAAGATAGAATGATGTCAACCCTTTTATTCTAAAGTTGGCAACTGGCATCAATGATGTACTTATGAACTATACATTTGTTTTATCCATATGTGAATTAGGTTTGGATTGAGTTGTTTGATTAAGTTCAATTTAAAGCAGCCAATATTCATATTTTAATGGATTTATCAAGAAGTAGAAAATGCCACTGTGAAAACAACCTCACAAGTCCAAAGATAAGATAAGAAGATAGGTCGCAGACATTATACTAGTGTGTGAGACAACACAAAACTGCACTCAAGTCCTCACTTCTATCTTTAAAGCAGCATACAATGTATAAGCAACACATGATGCAAACAAGTACCAGTGCAGCATGTTAACGTCTCAATTAGAATGCAGCTTGGACTCATGTCAATAAAGCAGCTTAATTCCTCAATCAAACGCTCAAGAGGCTTCCGTGTTTTTTAGCTAAATTGTGTCATCATTACGCAACGCCTCGCTGGTATTTCCCGGCTGCAAGTCCGTGCATAATGCAGCTTTTGTAGACTTCCGCTCAGCCCGATCCGACACCGTGACGCAGTCTGTCAGGATACTTTCCGCTGTGCATCGGTGGAAGGTTCTGCGGCAGTCCAGCGCTCCTCAGCAAGAAGAGGAGTTGTTGTGCCTTCCCGATGACAGTGGAGAGCTGTGTGTGGCCCGGGAGAGGAATTTAAAACTGGAGACCCTCTCCGGAGCCTCGAAGTCAATGCACAGTTGGCTGAGATCCATTCTCCTCGTTCTGAAGTCCAACACAATCTCCTTAGTGTTCTTCCTGTTGAAGAATTACAGTGTCAGCAGAACGCCACACTGCCAGGACTCGCGCTGTGTGCCTGTATGCTGACACTTCTGCTGTTAGAGAGCGGTTAGTCATAGAGAGACAGAGAATTATCACCTGAATCTCCAGCTAACTGGAGCTTTACGGAGCTTTAAAGCGAGTTCAGCTCATTGTTCAGCTGTCTGGGTCACAACTTTCCTGTTTTGGCTCTCTCTCTCTGCTCTAATAGAGTGTGTTTTGGCTGCAGCATGCAGGCAGCCATTTTCAGCTTGAAAAACCCCACTGTACACTGCTCAGCACCAAACAGCAGACTTACACAGTTTATGTGAACATGGTGGAGCCCTTAGCCGCTAATTAGCCAGATATTTACCTCAGGAGTGGGTAGATTTTATTTTGGCATCATGTTGCCAACATGTTTATGACATTGTTATGTAAATGGGCGCGCATGTAAACACAACAAGCTGTATTGAGGTGAGCAAAAAATGAATGAGGTCATGTCCTCATATCGTGCAATAAGTCATTAACGTAATTACGATGTTGTGTCCGCGCATCGTTTATGCTGCCTCCAAGTGACCAGGAAAAAATGAATTGCCGGTTTAAATAGCACCGCAGGCCAAAGGAGAGGGCAAAGGCCCAAACAACTTCAACCTTCAAACCCAACTATTCGTATATTCAGCCTGAATAAAATCCAAGTTCTTCATGTCTTTTGAAGGTCAAGAGGAACAGAAGAATGCAAAGAGACAGCTGTCACCGATGATGAGCTTTGTGACAAACTGGAAAAACCACCAACACAAATTAAAATGTTTTTTCCCCAGAAATGAAATGTGCTGTTCAACTGCAGTCAGGTACAGTATAATTACGTCTCTTGAGACTCATTTTGTGATAGTATCACCCGTTTGAACACTCGAAGTAGACTAAAACAGGCTGAGCTGTAAGCAGCTTCTATTTAGCAGATTTATTTCAAGGTAAAGCAATAATGAATGCAAAAGCTGTGGAAGAACAGAAACTGCTGGAGCTCGGATTCATGTACAATCATGTACATGTAGCTTTTTCATTAAGTTTGAGAAACGCTTTCATCCCTCTTTACTGAAGATCATTTATTAGACGCTGTTTTCTGCACACAAAAAAAAGATGCAAGTATTTGTCGTATAACTTTCGTTCAGATCAAACTGTGAACGTTAACACCCTGTCACACCCCCACCATTTCAATTGATTTATTCCCCCATATGCATGATCATATCTTTTTATGCTTTTACCTATATTACCTATATTGTAAAACAGTTAGGTGCAACAATTATTATCCTAACCAACTAATTATTTCAGTAATCCCCCCCTCCTAAAACCAGTTTAATGCCAAATTTGACAGTCAATTAAATATATTTATTGTCATACAGTAAGGGATTTATCTACTAATCCTGAAAATAATCACCAGATTAATGTATAATGAAATTAGCAGTTGTATGTGCAGTCGTAAAAACAACAAAAGCAGAATGCTGTCGATAAGCACAAGTCTTGTGTGCCGAGCCAGAAAAAGTATCTCTTTCTCTCTCTCACTTCCTCCTTCCCTCTCTCATCGCTACTGTATAGATCACAATAATGTTAGTGGTGACACTCCCTTCCATGGTCATTCATCTGAAACAGAATTACATAAGCCATTTACCACCCGGTCTCCATGATGGATGGCAGGGCCTCCAGCCAAAGCACCCGGGCCTGATCTCTCCGCTTTCCTCAGTGACAAATGTCACCAGTAAGACATACGACACCCTGTGATTTCCTCCAGTTTTAAATGAGAATATGTTTGTGAAAGGAAAAGTGAGACCCGAAAAATACCTTGGGCTTTGTCTGGATTTTTGCTTTGTGTTGAGGGTTTTTTTTTTCCTCCCTACCCTGAGCAGTGATGTCACATTTTGATTGACTAATTCATCTAGACCAGGAAATGACCGTCATGCAGTGATTATTTGTGTGTGTGTGTGTGTGTCGGTGTGTGTCTGTGAGTGAGAGAGGAGAGAGAGGAGAGAAAGAGGTGCTAATTTTGTTAGTCGAGGCAGAACACACAAATTGCCATTAATTGCACAATGCACGGTAGCATATATTTAGCTTCCCCTATGTGCATGTAAACAGGCTGTGATTAGAATCATTCTATTGAACATTATAGGTGGGCGTGTTAGAGGCTGGTTACAATCATGGTCCTTTGTCATCACATACTAGGAATGCTGTAACAATGAATATATATACTAGGAATGCTGTAACAAGTGAATGCTGTCTCCTCAAGTTATGTCGTAAAAGAAAGTAAACAATAAACACATCAGCTGTCACAAGGCTACACTGAACATTCCTGATGATTGTGTTCAGGATGTTTTCTTTTCTTCCCAGTTTCTTGAATTTGGCTACACAACTATGACATTTAACCAGCCATGACTATGCTTTTTGCGTCTCAATCTAATTTTTGTGTTTCAGTTTTTTCAGTGTAGCCACAGGTCTAGCCCAATCCTAATTAAAAAATGGGACGCTTTCATTGAGGGAAATGGTCAGACGAAAAGATCCTCAGGGTTCTTAAAAAAAGTAGACACAGTTTAATTACATTGTGACTTTGCACGGAAGACAACTGCTTGTCCTGTGGCTGTCAGTGTCCTTCACACTCCGAGATAATGTTGCACTGCAAGGCAGTGTAGCCCAGCAGTGTGATGAGCACAAGAGGACAAACGTTTCTGTTATTGTTTTTGCAACAACCTGCTGATATCTTTGCACGAGTCAATCAAGATAACCACAAAATGGTGCTTTGACAATGCACATCATTCAAATTCCAGAGTGCAAATCTGCAAAGAACACAAACCTGATGACTCCACATGCTTGTCTCAGAGTTAATCAGATAAATGTGACGGCCTTCATATTGCTGAGAGATGCTGGTACAAATCTGACAATCATTACTCTGCCCTCCCAGCATTACTGCCATCATCAGAATTTAACTAAAGCGATTCATTGTGCAAAGTTGCGTCTGTCTACTGGGAGAAGAATGTGAAATATTTGGAAGTCAGAAGTATTGTCTCAGTCTCTCTCACAGATGATGTGAGAGTAATGAATATAACATAATTAAATAATGTAATATAACAGCTGGTTTTGAAGAGGACTACTGATGTCGCAGCGCCTTAATCAGTTAAAATTAAAAAAAGAGAAACAGAGCACACATGTGCAGCAGATCGACTAAACTGGGAATCTTGATTAACCCCCTACATTGAAGAGGCACAGGTGAGGGAAAGAAAATCTCTCCCGTTTTCTTGAAAGCACCATTCGGTCTTTGTGCCCGCATGGAAATGGAGCCCAGAGTTGCTGTATTTATGTGAGAGAATGTGTCAGTGTAGTGGGCCCATATCCATCCAGGAAGATGATTTGTGTGTGTGTGTGTGTGTGTGTGTGTGTGTGTGTGTGTGTGTGTGTGTGTGTGTGTGTGTGTGTGTGTGTGTGTGTGTGTGTGGCTATGAGGGCAGATTTGACTGCATGTATGGTTGGCAGATAGAATTTAGACCAGTCTGACAAATGATTTATAGGTGCAATTTTACCCAGCTGTCATTGTGCTTTATTCAGCTTGACATGATGTTAGTGTGGATGGATGGGTGTGTGTGTGTGCGTGTGTGTGTGTGTGTGCGTGTGTGTGCATGTTGTCATGCACCTGTGCTTATCTGTATAAATATGCGTAGGTGAATATATGTGCGTGTCACCTGGGCCAGATGGAAGAAAACTGAAATGACCGGCACATTTATGAAACCGATCACTGCTTTACTAATGGACAGAAGTGACTCGTGTCATGTTCAGTAAGATCTCTATTAAGTCAGATCCATGACTTCCACTTCATCCATGTTTCTCTTCGCTTTGTAATTCATTCTTGTTACCTGGACAATTGCATTCACTTCCATCAACAGGATGCTGTTATGTGCAATTTCCCTTCTCATCACCTAACGGAGATGATGATGTAACTGTTGAACTGCTGACATGGAAAGGCAGATCCAGGAACAACTAAATGAATTAGTTGAACAACTTAAATATGGCCATTTATTTTATGTTAGAGACACGTGTAACCAGTACTGTTACATAAAACAGACACTTGCGACCCAGTGGTTTAAATGTATATACACATAGGAAAGCGATGACCATTATTTAAATACAACACAGCTCATGAAGATAAACAGTAATGGGGGATTCCATTGCTGCCTCCTTTCTGGAAATCTATGCATTGGAATAACAGATAGAAGATGTACAGATGTACTTACCTTAATTAAAAAGACACAATGATGAATGAGTCCATGGATTATCTAGATTGCACTCATCTCTCTTTGTTACAATTGGTAAAACAAGACCAGCCCTAACCAGTGTATCAGTTTCTTTATAAGTCTTATTTCACATGTACATGATCTGTATTCGGTATGAATAGAAATATCCTAGCACTCTGACTCTATGAGTCTATTCAAACGATCTATAGTGGGTGGTCGGAAGTGCAGACGCAGGTGTACTTGGGGAGTGTCCAACTCCACTTTTATAGATAATCGAGGCGCAGGAAGAGAGTTTAAACAGAATGAAAGACATGGAAATACATTCGAAAGTCAATGTTAGAAATGAAGCTTTAACTCTATTCTATTCTATCGGATACAGCCCTATAAAGGGGATGAGTCTTAAAAAAAATAGCAAATACAAACACAAGGAAAACAATGTTTGAACAATGATCAAAAATTCCAGTAATTCTCTTCTTTCAAATGGGGGAGGCTGTTCGGAACAACCTGGAATGCTTTTAAAACCGCGGAGATGACAGTGGACGACCCCTCCACTACCATTCACCATCACCCTCGTACTGAACAACACTGTGTTTGTTGTAAAAGCCTTCAACTTGTGGGGATCCACCAGCTCCTCTGACTTCAAGTGGACTTCCTGCATAGACACCAGCAGACAAAAAGCCCAGCAGAGGATGTACTTAATGCCTCAGGGGCTGCTGATCCAATTCCGCAATGTTACACTTTCTATTTCTGTTGAGTTCATCCCAAGTGTGTTTAGGCATACTTGGCCGATAAAGGTGATAAAGGTGATTCTGATGTGCGAGACAGATCTGTCTCCATCACACTCTTTGATCAGTTGGAACAGTGATTTCATTTTGTAGCTGCTTCAGTGTGTTTAGCTTGAAGTCGCAGGTTAAAGAATCCTTCAGCAGAGCAGATAATGGCCTGAGCTGTCCACCTCCTCCGTAGCTTGAATAAACCAAGTGCTCTTCATCTGGCCATCTGCCGACAGACAGTCTGCCTCACCTGTTCTGCTCTCCAATTCACTTCTGTGCTCTTCTGTTTCAAGTTGTCTTGCACCCGTTGGTTGTCCCAGTTTGACCTGGTCACGTGACGTGTTGGCCTGGGCCGTGTTTCTCGTACGTGGTTCAACTTAATCGATCAAATGTTGATGATGATATGATATGTTCTGTATGTGTGTATGAATCATGTACTATATATATGCGTATGTACATGTATGTGTAGATTACCATATAACTAGGAGTTTGAATATGGGCGGATCAGTATGTATGCATTATTCATAATCCGAAATTCAATCAATTTAAACAGTGAAAAGAAATTGTGTGTGAGTCTCTCTTTTCTTATCACCACCTTAATAATGTTCTACAATAATAATGTGCATGGTGTAATAATAACACTGTCATATAATTCTGGGTGTTTTCAACACATCCATAAGTTTCAATAACTTTACGAACAGCACGGCATGCGGCGGCTTTCCCGATGTTCTCCGCATCGCCAACACTGTACCAAAATGTCCCACTCGCAAATAAAAGCGTAAAGCTATGATCCAGTCTGTGATCCAGTCTGTGATCCAGTCTGTGATCCAGTCTGTGATCCAGTCTGTGATCCAGTCTGTGAGACAGGCTGTTATACAGTCTGTGCATACAGGGAAGTCACAGGAAGCACATGAT